>NW_020715631.1:0-1341 GCF_002925995.2 Terrapene triunguis
GCCTTGGCTACACTTGCGAGTTACAGCGCTGTAAAGGCTCCCCCAGCTCTGTAACTCACTCCCCGTCCACACTGGCAAGGCATTTGCAGCGCTGTATCTCCGTGGTTGCAGCACTGCATGTACTCCACCTCTCCGAGAGGAATAGCAAGTATTGCGCTGCCGCTGCAGCGCCAGTGTGGCCGCCCAATGCGCTGTGAATGGCCTCCAGAATTATTCGGCAGTATCCCACAATGCCTGTTCTAGCCACTCTGGTCATCAGTTCAAACTCTATTGCCCTGGCCTCAGGTAACCAACCATGTGACCCACCCTTTACATTCCCCGGGAATTTTAAAAATCCCTTCCTGTTTGCTCAGCCCGGCGTGGTGTGGAGTGCTATCAGCGAATCTTTCCAGGTGACCATGCCTCCACGCGACAAGCTAGCCCCAGCATGGAGCAATGGCGAGTTGCTGGACCTCATCAGTGTTTGGGGGGAGGAAGCTGTACAGTCCCAGCTGTGCTCCAGCCATAGGAATTACGATACCTTCGGGAAGGTATCAAAGGACATGATGGAAAGGGGCCATGACCGGGACGCCCTGCAGTGCAGGATTAAAGTGAAGGAGCTGCGGAGTGCCTACCGCAAAGCCCGCGATGCAAACGGCCGCTCGGGTGCTCTCCCCGCGACCTGCCGATTCTACAAAGAGCTGGATGCAATACTTGGGGTTAACCCCACCTCCACTCCGAGCACCACCATGGACACTTCAGAGCCGGTGGGGGGGGGGGGAGGAGGAGGAGGAAAACGGGAGTGATGGTGGTGAGCCGGATGGAGACACCCCGGAATCCCTGGAGCCATGCAGCCAGGAGCTCTTCTCGAGCCAGGAGGAAGGTAGCCAGTCGCAGCGGCCGGTACTTGGTGGAGGACAAACAGAAGAGCAGGTTCCCGGTAAGCGGTTTTTTTTTTCGGGAAGGAATGTTTTTGGTGCGGGCTCTTTGGGAGAGGAGGGTTAGGCATGCATGCCTAGATGCGGAATAGTGCATTGATGTGGTTTATCACATCGCGGTAATCGGCCTCGGTAATCTCCTTGAACGTCTCATCCAGAACGTGTGCAATGCGCTTGCGCAGGTTTATCGGGAGAGCCACCGTGGTCCTTGTCCCAGTCAGGCTAACGTGTCCACGCCACTGTGCCGCGAGGGGCGGGGGGACCATTGCTGCACACAGGCAAGCTGCATATGGGCCAGGGCAGAAGCCGCATTGCAGTAGAAGACCCTCCCTTGCTTCCCAGGTCACCCTCAGCAGCGAGATATCGTCCAGGACGAACTGTGGAAAATGCTGGGACAGTGTTCAGTGTAGGTGCCCCCTGCAGC
>NW_020715632.1:0-1473 GCF_002925995.2 Terrapene triunguis
TAACAGATTTTATGTGGAGGGTTAATATTAGATACTGGAGTATCCAGCCTTTACAGTGAGGGCTGTTTTGTTGGTTTTACTTAAAACCCTAACTTGGGCCTTGGCTACACTTGCAAGTTACAGCGCTGTAAAGGCTCCCCCAGCGCTGTAACTCACTCCCTGTCCACACTGGCAAGGCATTTGCAGCGCTGTATCTCCGTGGTTGCAGCGCTGCATGTACTCCACACCTCCGAGAGGAATAGCAAGTATTGCGCTGCCGCTGCAGCGCTGCGGCGCCAGTGTGGCCGCCCAATGCGCTGTGAATGGCCTCCAGAATTATTCGGCAGTATCCCACAATGCCTGTTCTAGCCACTCTGGTCATCAGTTCAAACTCTATTGCCCTGGCCTCAGGTAACCAACCATGTGACCCACCCTTTACATTCCCCGGGAATTTTAAAAATCCCCTGTAGTGACTTGGCCTGGCTCCCGACGGCCCCTGAGAGGGAGGAGCCAGAACAGCCACCCAAGTGGGCCGAGCCGCCGGCACCTGTTCCCGCCCCCCGGAAGTGGGCGGAGCCACCGGCACCTGTTCCCGCCCCCCGGAAGTCAAGGGGCGGGACAGGAAGTATAAAAGCCCAGCCCCAGCACTCAGTTGGAGCCCAGCGGCCGGAGAGGCCAGACGCTCCTGCCCGGGCTCCTGCGAGACCGCGCCTGCCCCGAGCCAGGTACCCGGAGGTGGGCAGACCAAGCCTCCCCAGAGCCAGGTATCCGGAGGTGGACGGACCAAGCCTCCCCAGAGCCAGGTATCCGGAGGTGGACGACCCGAGTCTCCCCAGAGCCCGGTACCCCGAGGTAGGCTGGCCGAGCCTACCCCGAGCGCGGTACCCCGAAGCGGACTGGCCGAGCCTGCCCCGAGCACGGTACCCCGAGGAGAGGCCCGAGCATCCCCCTGACCCGAGACCGGAGGAGCGGCCCGACCTAGACAGCCCTCAACACGCCGAGGAGCCCATGGTGTGGGACCCCGCTGCCGAGCCCAGCGAGGAGCAGGTACCCATGGAGGAGGAGGAGATGGGAAGTGGCCCGGGGATCGCAGACCCGGAACCGATGTCAGTGTGTTGCGGGCAGGATCCCCACTGACACCGTGGCAGACGGTCTGCTGCGGTTAGGGCCCCGGGCTGGAACACAGTGGAGTGGGTGGGCCTGTGTTCCCCCCTGCCACCCCCCCCGCCGGGTGGCAGTCTCTCCTCCTCCCTGCCAAAGGGTCTGGGCTCACTGACCTGGTTATTGCTCAGCCTGCTGCAAGGATCTGAGCCCTGGAACTAGTGTTTGCTGCCCCGCCCTGACCCAGGGCCTGGGCTACCTGACTCTATTTGCTGCCCCGCCCTGACCCAGGGCCAGGGCTAACTGACGTTGTTTGCTGCCCCGCCCTGACCCAGGGCCAGGGCTAACTGAACTTTTGGTTGCTGCCCCGCCCTGACTAAGGGCCTGGGCTAC
>NW_020715633.1:0-1437 GCF_002925995.2 Terrapene triunguis
CTTTTGGTTGCTGCCCCGCCCTGACTAAGGGCCTGGGCTACTGAACTATTGTTTGCTCAGCTCCTGACGGAAGGACTGAGCCCAGAGATTGTGTTCTTGCCCAACGCTGAGGCAAGGACTGGCGCCCAAAAATCCCTAACCCTAAGTGTTAGGTGCCCCGCCCTGACTGAGGGCCGGGGCTTAGCTGGACACGGTATTGGCTCAGCCTGCAGGGAGGCTCTGAGCCCCTCGGACCCTTATGTGTGTGGCCCCGCCCTGAGCTAGCGTTTGGGCCTGTTTAACCGTGTGCTTTTGTTTTGCCCCTGCCTAAGGGGCGGAGCCCCGAGACTTTCAAACCCCGAGGACCAATTTGGGGCTGCATAGTGACTTGGCCTGGCTCCCGACGGCCCCTGAGAGGGTCCAGCTCCCGCACCGGACTATAACATCCCCTTCCTGTTTGCTCAGCCCGGCGTGGTGTGGAGTGCTATCAGCGAATCTTTCCAGGTGACCATGCCTCCACGCGCCAAGCCAGCCCCAGCATGGAGCAATGACGAGTTGCTGGACCTCATCAGTGTTTGGGGGGAGGAAGCTCTACAGTCCCAGCTGCGCTCCAGCCGTAGGAATTATGATACCTTCGGGAAGGTATCAAAGGACATGATGGAAAGGGGCCATGACCTGGATGCCCTGCAGTACAGGGATTAAAGTGAAGGAGCTGCAGAGTGCCTACCGCCTACTGCGATGCAAACGGCCGCTCGGGTGCTCCCCCCACGACCTGCCGATTCTACAAAGAGCTGGATGCGATAACTGGGGTTAACCCCACCTCCACTCCGAGCACCACCATGGACACTTCAGAGCCGGTGGGGGGGGGGGGAGGCGGAGGAGGAGGAAAACGGGAGTGATGGTGGTGGGCCAGATGGAGACACCCCGGAATCCCTGGAGCCATGCAGCCAGGAGCTCTTCTCGAGCCAGGAGGAAGGTAGCCAGTCGCAGCAGCCGGTACTTGGTGGAGGACAAACAGAAGAGCAGGTTCCCGGTAAGCGTTTTTTTTTTTCGGGAAGGAATGTTTTCGGTGCGGGCTCTTTGGGAGAAGAGGGTTAGGCATGCATGCCTAGATGCGGAATAGTGCATTGATGTGGTTTATCACATCGCGGTAATCGGCCTCGGTAATCTCCTCGAATGTCTCATCCAGAACGTGTGCAATGCGCTTGCGCAGGTTTATCGGGAGAGCCACCGTGGTCCTTGTCCCAGCCAGGCTAACGTGTCCACGCCACTGTGCTGTGAGGGGCGGGGGGACCATTGCTGCACACAGGCAAGCTGCATATGGGCCAGGGCGGAAGCCGCATTGCAGTAGAAGACCCTCCTTTGCTTTCCAGGTCACCCTCAGCAGCGAGATATCATCCAGGACGAACTCCTGTGGAAAATGCTGGGACAGTGTTCAGTGTAGGTGCCCCCTGCAGC
>NW_020715634.1:0-4888 GCF_002925995.2 Terrapene triunguis
GAGAACCTGGATTGATGTCTGGTCCCTCTCAGTCCCCAGAGCGAACCCCCCGTTAAAACAAAGAGCACACACAAAAGCCTTTTTTCCCCCCCCAAGATTTGAAAGTATCTTGTCTCCTTATTGGTCCTTGGGTCAGGTGTCAGCCAGGTTACCCGAGCTTCTTAACCCTTTACAGGTAAAAGGATTTGGAGTCTCTGTACACAGAGAGCTGTTACCCTTCCCTTTATAGTTATGACACGCCCCCCAAATCACAGATAGTGTTGGATGTTCGGTTCCACACTGGCTGTGATTTCTTCCTGGAGTTCTAGGAGAAAACAGAGTTAATAAGACACATGTACCTTTAGACATACTACTGATTATATAAAAACTAACAATATGTTTTATTCCAAGAACAATTGTTAACCAGTTAACTCTGGGAAACTTTCCCGGGAGAGTGCATCAGCCACTTTGTTAGAAGCTCCCGAAATGTGTTGTATTTCAAAATCAAAATCTTGGAGAGCTAAACTCCATCGAAGAAGTTTTTTGTTATTTCCCTTGGCGGTATGAAGCCACTGTAGCGCAGCATGGTCTGTTTGTAGTTGGAAACGCCGTCCCCAAACATATGGGCGTAGCTTTTCCAGCGCGTACACAATGGCGTAGCATTCCTTTTCGCTGATTGACCAGTGACTTTCCCTCTCAGACAGTTTTTTGCTGAGAAACACGACAGGATGGAATTCTTGATCCGGTCCTTCCTGCATTAAAACTGCTCCCACGCCTCTCTCGGAAGCATCTGTGGTTACTAGGAACGGTTTGTCAAAGTCTGGGGCCCTTAGCACAGGGTCAGACATGAGTGTTGCCTTAAGCTGGTTAAAGGCCTTTTGACACTCATCAGTCCACTGAACTGCATTTGGCTGTTTCTTTCTGGTTAGGTCTGTCAGCGGGGCGGCGATTTGGCTGTAGTGTGGTACAAATCGCCTATAATATCCGGCCAAGCCTAAGAAGGATTGGACCTGTTTCTTTGACTTTGGAACCGGCCACTTTTGGATAGCATCCACTTTGGCCTGTAGGGGATTTATAGTTCCTTGACCCACCTGGTGCCCCAGGTACGTCACTCTGTTTTGGCCTATTTGACACTTTTTAGCCTTAACAGTTAGTCCTGCCTGTCGGATGCGCTCGAAGACTTTTTCCAGGTGCTCCAGGTGTTCTGTCCATGAATCAGAAAAAATGGCCACATCATCGAGGTAGGCAACTGCAGATTCTCCCAATCCCACTAGGAGACCATCTACAAGTCTTTGGAAGGTGGCGGGTGCATTTCGCAACCCGAAAGGGAGTACATTGAATTCATACACCCCTGCCTGGGTGACGAAGGCTGACCTTTCCTTAGCGGGTTCATCTAGTGGTACTTGCCAGTACCCTTTGGTTAAGTCTAAAGTAGAGATGAATTGGGCATGTCCCAATTTCTCCAATAGCTCATCTGTGCGTGGCATTGGATAGTTGTCAGGACGAGTTACAGCATTTAGCTTACGGTAGTCCACGCAAAAGCGTATTTCCCCATCTGGTTTGGGAACTAGAACCACTGGAGATGCCCATGCACTGGTAGAGGGGCGGATTATACCCATCTGTAGCATGTCCTGGATCTCCCTTTGTATAGCAGCTTGGGCATGAGGTGACTCCCGGTAGGGTGGGGTTCTAATTGGGTGAGCATTACCTGTGTCAATGGAGTGGTATGCCCGTTCGGTCCGTCCTGGAGTGGCTGAGAAAATCGGTGCAAAGCTTGTGCACAGCTCCTTGATCTGCTGTCGCTGCAGACGTCCCAGGGTCGTGGAGAGGTTCACCTCTTCCACGCCACCATTCCTTTTTCCTTCGTAGTAGACACCTGCCGGCCACTCCGCGTCATCTGTTTCCTGGGCTGTAAACTGGCAAACGTTTAATTCTCTGGAATAAAAGGGCTTAAGAGAATTAACATGGTATACCTTAGGCTTTATGTTGGAGGTGGGGGAGGCTATCAGATAGTTAACAGCTCCTAGGCGCTCCTGGACCGTGAATGGTCCTTCCCACGACGCTTCCATTTTATGGGCCTGGAGCGCCTTTAAGACCATGACTTGGTCTCCTACTTTGAAGGACCGTTCTCTGGAATGTTTATCATACCAGGCCTTTTGCTCTTCCTGAGCATCCTTTAGGTTTTCTTTAGCAAGGGCTAAAGAGTGTCGGAGGGTGTTTTGTAGGTTGCTTACAAAGTCTAGAATGTTAGTTCCTGGAGAAGGCGTAAACCCCTCCCATTGCTGCTTCACCAACTGTAATGGCCCCTTAACCTCGCGGCCATACACAAGTTCAAATGGTGAAAACCCTAAACTGGGATGTGGAACAGCCCTGTAGGCAAAAAGCAACTGCTGCAACACTAGGTCCCAATCATTGGAGTGTTCATTTACGAATTTACGTATCATGGCCCCCAAAGTTCCATTAAACCTCTCCACCAGACCATTGGTTTGATGGTGATGAGGGGTGGCAACCAAGTGATTCACCCCATGAGCTTCCCACAGGTTTTTCATGTTCCCTGCCAGGAAATTAGTTCCCGAATCTGTAAGGATGTCGGAGGGCCAACCTACCCTGGCAAAAATGTCTGCTAATGCCTGGCACACACTTTTAGCCTTGGTGTTGCTTAAGGGTACAGCTTCCGGCCATCGGGTAGCAAAATCCATGAAAGTCAGTACGTACTGCTTTCCTCTGGGTGTCTTCTTTGGGAAAGGACCCAGAATATCCACAGCTACTCGCTGAAATGGGACCTCAATTATGGGTAGTGGCTGGAGAGGGGCTTTAACCTGGTCTTGGGGCTTTCCCACTCGTTGGCACACCTCACAAGACCGGACATAATTAGCAACGTCCTTGCCCATTCCCTCCCAGTGGAAGGACTTCCCCAACCGGTCTTTGGTTCTGTTCACCCCAGAATGGCCACTGGGATGATCATGGGCTAAGCTCAAGAGCTTTACCCGATACTTAGTGGGAACCACCAACTGTCTTTGAGGATGCCAGTCTTCCTGGTGCCCACCAGAAAGAGTTTCCTTGTATAAAAGTCCTTGTTCTACAACAAACCGGGATCGGTTAGAAGAGCTGAGAGGCGGTGGGGTGCTCCGTGCCGCCGCCCAAGCTTTCTGAAGGCTGTCATCTGCTTCCTGCTCGGCCTGGAACTGTTCCCTTGATGCTGGAGACATCAGTTCCTCCTTGGACTGTGGACTGGGGCTTGGTCCCTCTGGAAGCGATGCAGGTGCTGGGGCTGTTTCCACTGACCGTGAACCGCTGTCCGCTGGTGCACTATGTGGTATCTCAGGCTCTGGCTGAGCCTCTTGGGTAGGGTTATCTGCTGCTTCCGCCAGTTCAGGCTCGCTGGTGCCCTCTGGCATTGGAGTTGTAGACGGGTTTGCAAGCGCTGGACTCAGTGCCGGCAATGGTTCTGGTGCTGGTTGCGTTGCCAGTTCCGGTTCCGGGACTGGCTTTGGCTGGGTCTCTGGGATTGGATCCACTACGGCTGTTGCAGTCGTTGGCAGGGGATCCGGTTCCACCACCTGTGTTTGGGTCTCCGGTAACACCGACGGGGCCCTGGTGGACGGCTCAGGAACAGGGATGGGGGTGAAAGCTTGCTTAGCCTGGCTGCGGGTGACTATTCCCACCCTCTTGGCTAGCTTCACATGGTTGGCCAAGTCTTCCCCCAGCAGCATGGGGATGGGATAATTGTCATATACTGCAAAAGTCCACATTCCTGCCCAGCCCTTGTACTGGACATGCAACTGGGCTGTAGGCAAGGTTACAGACTGTGACACGAAGGGTTGAATTGTCACTGTAGCCTCCGGGTTGATGAGTTTGGGGTCCACTAGGGATTGGTGGATAGTTGACACTTGTGCCCCAGTATCCCTCCAAGCGATAACCTTCTTTCCGCCCACTCTCAAGGTTTCCCTTCGCTCCGAGGGTATGAGAGAGGCATCTGGGTCTGGGGATCTTTGGTGTGACTGGGGTGTAATGAACTGTAATCGGTTGGGGTTCTTGGGGCAGTGAGCCTTTATATGCCCCAGTTCATTACATTTAAAACATCGCCCTGCTAAGGTATCACCGGGGCGATGTTGGTTGGTGGAGACTGGTGGGGTGGGGTGAGAAGGCGTCTGGGGTTTCCCTTGGGATGTGGGTGGGGCCTTGGGTTGTCCCCGGTGGTAAGGTTTTGTTTCGGCTTGCCCCTTCTGATATTCGCTCCAACTGCTACTAGCTTTTTTCTTTTCTGTCACCTCCACCCATTTGGCTCCAATCTCCCCCGCCTCGGTTACAGTTTTGGGCTTCCCATCTAGGATGTACCTTTCTATTTCCTCAGGAACACCCTCTAAAAACTGCTCCATTTGCAATAGGAAGGGCAACTCTTCCGTAGATTTAACATTTGCTCCTGATATCCAGGCATCCCAATTTTTCCCAATGTGGTAGGCATGTCGGGTAAATGACACATCGGGTTTCCACCTTAGGGCTCTGAACCGCCGACGGGCATGCTCGGGTGTTAGCCCCATTCTGAGTCTGGCCTTGTTTTTAAAAAGTTCATAACTGTTCATGTGTTCCTTAGGCATTTCAGCCGCCACCTCTGCTAAGGGTCCACTGAGCTGCGGTCTCAGCTCTACCATGTACTGGGGTAGAGGGATGTTGTATCCAAGGCAGGCCCTTTCAAAATTTTCTAAGAAGGCCTCAGTATCATCGCCTGCCTTGTAGGTGGGGAATTTCCTGGGATGGGAAGTGGTACCTGGAGAGGAGTTGTTAGGATGGTCTGATGCATCCTGCCTAGTCCTTGATGCTTCCAGTTCCATCTCTTTTTCTTTCAGCTCCATCTCTCTTTTATGGGCCTCCTGTTTGGCTTTTTCTTCTCTTTCATGGGCCTCCTGTT
>NW_020715635.1:0-5080 GCF_002925995.2 Terrapene triunguis
GTGTTGGACGTTCGGTTCCACACTGGCTGTGATTTCTTCCTGGAGTTTTAGGAGAAAACAGAGTTAATAAGACATACTACTGATTATATAAAAACTAACAATGTTTCATTCCAAGAACAATTGTTAACCAGTTAACTCTGGGAAACTTTCCCGGGAGAGTGCATCAGCCACTTTGTTAGAAGCTCCCGAAATGTGTTGTATTTCAAAATCAAAATCTTGGAGAGCTAAACTCCACCGAAGAAGTTTTTTGTTATTTCCCTTGGCGGTATGAAGCCACTGTAGCGCAGCATGGTCTGTTTGTAGTTGGAAACGCCGTCCCCAAACATATGGGCGTAGCTTTTCCAGCGCGTACACAATGGCGTAGCATTCCTTTTCGCTGATTGACCAGTGACTTTCCCTCTCAGACAGTTTTTTGCTGAGAAACACGACAGGATGGAATTCTTGATCCGGTCCTTCCTGCATTAAAACTGCTCCCACGCCTCGCTCGGAAGCATCTGTGGTTACTAGGAACGGTTTGTCAAAGTCTGGGGCCCTTAGCACAGGGTCAGACATGAGTGTTGCCTTAAGCTGGTTAAAGGCCTTTTGACACTCATCAGTCCACTGAACTGCATTTGGCTGTTTCTTTCTGGTTAGGTCTGTCAGCGGGGCGGCGATTTGGCTGTAGTGTGGTACAAATCGCCTATAATATCCGGCCAAGCCTAAGAAGGATTGGACCTGTTTCTTTGACTTTGGAACCGGCCACTTTTGGATAGCATCCACTTTGGCCTGTAGGGGATTTATAGTTCCTTGACCCACCTGGTGCCCCAGGTACGTCACTCTGTTTTGGCCTATTTGACACTTTTTAGCCTTAACAGTTAGTCCTGCCTGTCGGATGCGCTCGAAGACTTTTCCCAGGTGCTCCAGGTGTTCTGTCCATGAATCAGAAAAAATGGCCACATCATCGAGGTAGGCAACTGCAGATTCTCCCAATCCCGCTAGGAGACCATCTACAAGTCTTTGGAAGGTGGCGGGTGCATTTCGCAACCCGAAAGGGAGTACATTGAATTCATACACCCCTGCCTGGGTGACGAAGGCTGACCTTTCCTTAGCGGGTTCATCTAGTGGTACTTGCCAGTACCCTTTGGTTAAGTCTAAAGTAGAGATGAATTGGGCATGTCCCAATTTTTCCAATAGCTCATCTGTGCGTGGCATTGGATAGTTGTCAGGACGAGTTACAGCATTTAGCTTACGGTAGTCCACGCAAAAGCGTATTTCCCCATCTGGTTTGGGAACTAGAACCACTGGAGATGCCCATGCACTGGTAGAGGGGCGGATTATACCCATCTGTAGCATGTCCTGGATCTCCCTTTGTATAGCAGTTTGGGCATGAGGTGACTCCCGGTAGGGTGGGGTTCTAATTGGGTGAGCATTACCTGTGTCAATGGAGTGGTATGCCCGTTCGGTCCGTCCTGGAGTGGCTGAGAAAATCGGTGCAAAGCTTGTGCACAGCTCCTTGATCTGCTGTCGCTGCAGACGTCCCAGGGTCGTGGAGAGGTTCACCTCTTCCACGCCACCATTCCTTTTTCCTTCGTAGTAGACACCTGCCGGCCACTCCGCGTCATCTGTTTCCTGGGCTGTAAACTGGCAAACGTTTAATTCTCTGGAATAAAAGGGCTTAAGAGAATTAACATGGTATACCTTAGGCTTTATGTTGGAGGTGGGGGAGGCTATGAGATAGTTAACAGCTCCTAGGCGCTCCTGGACCGTGAATGGTCCTTCCCACGACGCTTCCATTTTATGGGCCTGGAGCGCCTTTAAGACCATGACTTGGTCTCCTACTTTGAAGGACCGTTCTCTGGAATGTTTATCATACCAGGCCTTTTGCTCTTCCTGAGCATCCTTTAGGTTTTCTTTAGCAAGGGCTAAAGAGTGTCGGAGGGTGTTTTGTAGGTTGCTTACAAAGTCTAGAATGTTAGTTCCTGGAGAAGGCGTAAACCCCTCCCATTGCTGCTTCACCAACTGTAATGGCCCCTTAACCTCGCGGCCATACACAAGTTCAAATGGTGAAAACCCTAAACTGGGATGTGGTACAGCCCTGTAGGCAAAAAGCAACTGCTGCAACACTAGGTCCCAATCATTGGAGTGTTCATTTATGAATTTACGTATCATGGCCCCCAAAGTTCCATTAAACCTCTCCACCAGACCATTGGTTTGATGGTGATGAGGGGTGGCAACCAAGTGATTCACCCCATGAGCTTCCCACAGGTTTTTCATGTTCCCTGCCAGGAAATTAGTTCCCGAATCTGTAAGGATGTCGGAGGGCCACCCTACCCTGGCAAAAATGTCTGCTAATGCCTGGCACACACTTTTAGCCTTGGTGTTGCTTAAGGGTACGGCTTCCGGCCATCGGGTAGCAAAATCCATGAAAGTCAGTACGTACTGCTTTCCTCTGGGTGTCTTCTTTGGGAAAGGACCCAGAATATCCACAGCTACTCGCTGAAATGGGACCTCAATTATGGGTAGTGGCTGGAGAGGGGCTTTAACCTGGTCTTGGGGCTTTCCCACTCGTTGGCACACCTCACAAGACCGGACATAATTAGCAACGTCCTTGCCCATTCCCTCCCAGTGGAAGGACTTCCCCAACCGGTCTTTGGTTCTGTTCACCCCAGAATGGCCACTGGGATGATCATGGGCTAAGCTCAAGAGCTTTACCCGATACTTAGTGGGAACCACCAACTGTCTTTGAGGATGCCAGTCTTCCTGGTGCCCACCAGAAAGAGTCTCCTTGTATAAAAGTCCTTGTTCTACAACAAACCGGGATCGGTTAGAAGAGCTGAGAGGCGGTGGGGTGCTCCGTGCCGCCGCCCAAGCTTTCTGAAGGCTGTCATCTGCTTCCTGCTCGGCCTGGAACTGTTCCCTTGATGCTGGAGACATCAGTTCCTCCTTGGACTGTGGACTGGGGCTTGGTCCCTCTGGAAGCGATGCAGGTGCTGGGGCTGTTTCCATTGACTGTGAACCGCTGTCCGCTGGTGCACTATGTGGTATCTCAGGCTCTGGCTGAGCCTCTTGGGTAGGGTTATCTGCTGCTTCCGCCAGTTCAGGCTCGCTGGTGCCCTCTGGCATTGGAGTTGTAGACGGGTTTGCAAGCGCTGGACTCCGTGCCGGCAATGGTTCTGGTGCTGGTTGCGTTGCCAGTTCCGGTTCCGGGACTGGCTTTGGCTGGGTCTCTGGGATTGGATCCACTACGGCTGTTGCAGTCGTTGGCAGGGGATCCGGTTCCACCACCTGTGTTTGGGTCTCCGGTAACACAGACGGGGCCCTGGTGGACGGCTCAGGAACAGGGATGGGGGTGAAAGCTTGCTTAGCCTGGCTGCGGGTGACTATTCCCACCCTCTTGGCTAGCTTCACATGGTTGGCCAAGTCTTCCCCCAGCAGCATGGGGATGGGATAATTGTCATAGACTGCAAAAGTCCACATTCCTGCCCAGCCCTTGTACTGGACATGCAACTGGGCTGTAGGCAAGGTTACAGACTGTGACACGAAGGGTTGAATTGTCACTGTAGCCTCCGGGTTGATGAGTTTGGGGTCCACTAGGGATTGGTGGATAGTTGACACTTGTGCCCCAGTATCCCTCCAAGCGATAACCTTCTTTCCGCCCACTCTCAAGGTTTCCCTTCGCTCCGAGGGTATGAGAGAGGCATCTGGGTCTGGGGATCTTTGGTGTGACTGGGGTGTAATGAACTGTAATCGGTTGGGGTTCTTGGGGCAGTGAGCCTTTATATGCCCCAGTTCATTACATTTAAAACATCGCCCTGCTAAGGTATCACCGGGGCGATGTTGGTTGATGGAGACTGGTGTGGTGGGGTGAGAAGGCGTCTGGGGTTTCCCTTGGGATGTGGGTGGGGCCTTGGGTTGTCCCCGGTGGTAAGGTTTTGTTTCGGCTTGCCCCTTCTGATATTCGCTCCAACTGCTACTAGCTTTTTTCTTTTCTGTCACCTCCACCCATTTGGCTCCAATCTCCCCCGCCTCGGTTACAGTTTTGGGCTTCCCATCTAGGATGTACCTTTCTATTTCCTCAGGAACACCCTCTAAAAACTGCTCCATTTGCAATAGGAAGGGCAACTCTTCCGTAGATTTAACATTTGCTCCTGATATCCAGGCATCCCAATTTTTCCCAATGTGGTAGGCATGTCGGGTAAATGACACATCGGGTTTCCACCTTAGGGCTCTGAACCGCCGACGGGCATGTTCAGGTGTTAGCCCCATTCTGATTCTGGCCTTGTTTTTAAAAAGTTCATAACTGTTCATGTGTTCCTTAGGCATTTCAGCCGCCACCTCTGCTAAGGGTCCACTGAGCTGCGGCCTCAGCTCTACCATGTACTGGGGTGGAGGGATGTTGTATCCAAGGCAGGCCCTTTCAAAATTTTCTAAGAAGGCCTCAGTATCATCGCCTGCCTTGTAGGTAGGGAATTTCCTGGGATGGGAAGTGGTACCTGGAGAGGAGTTGTTAGGATGGTCTGATGCACCCTGCCTAGTCCTTGCTGCTTCCAGTTCCATCTCTTTTTCTTTCAGCTCCATCTCTCTCTTGTGGGCCGCCTCTTTGGCTTTCTCTTCTCTGTCTCTCAGCTCTATCTCTCTCTTGTGGGCCGCCCCTTTGGCTTTCTCTTCTCTGTCTCTCAGCTCTATCTCTTTTTCTTTCAGCTCCATAGCTCTCTTGTGGGCCTCCTCTTTAGCTTTTTCTTCTTTGGTAGTCATTTTCCTGGTTTTCTTGTGCTGGGTCACACCCCTCTGCAGTTGACTGAAATTGGGATGTACTTAGCTCTGGCTGCTGCTGAGTTAACAGAGACTTTCTAACAAGCTACTCCCGAGGATGTAAAAAGAAAAAAAACAATTCAACTTGTAAATTATCTTTACCAGTCAGTCAAAGTTTGCTCCCTTTGAACCCTTCTCTTAACAAAGGACCTCGTTAAAAAAAACTTAACACCTCTGCCTTCAGGCAAGGAGAGATAAGATATGCATCTACCTTCAGCTCTGCTCTCCAAGCAGCTAGAAGGAAAAAAAAATCTCTTACTGGCTTTTGGGTTAAAACGATCTCCACCGC
>NW_020715636.1:0-3760 GCF_002925995.2 Terrapene triunguis
GTTGGACGTTCGGTTCCACACTGGCTGTGATTTCTTCCTGGAGTTCTGTGTCAATGGAGTGGTATGCCCGTTCGGTCCGTCCTGGAGTGGCTGAGAAAATCGGTGCAAAGCTTGTGCACAGCTCCTTGATCTGCTGTCGCTGCAGACGTCCCAGGGTCGTGGAGAGGTTCACCTCTTCCACGCCACCATTCCTTGTTCCTTCGTAGTAGACACCTGCAGGCCACTCCGCGTCATCTGTTTCCTGGGCTGTAAACTGGCAAACGTTTAATTCTCTGGAATAAAAGGGCTTAAGAGAATTAACATGGTATACCTTAGGCTTTATGTTGGAGGTGGGGGAGGCTATGAGATAGTTAACAGCTCCTAGGCGCTCCTGGACCGTGAATGGTCCTTCCCACGACGCTTCCATTTTATGGGCCTGGAGCGCCTTTAAGACCATGACTTGGTCTCCTACTTTGAAGGACCGTTCTCTGGAATGTTTATCATACCAGGCCTTTTGCTCTTCCTGAGCATCCTTTAGGTTTTCTTTAGCAAGGGCTAAAGAGTGTCGGAGGGTGTTTTGTAGGTTGCTTACAAAGTCTAGAATGTTAGTTCCTGGAGAAGGCGTAAACCCCTCCCATTGCTGCTTCACCAACTGTAATGGCCCCTTAACCTCGCGGCCATACACAAGTTCAAATGGTGAAAACCCTAAACTGGGATGTGGTACAGCCCTGTAGGCAAAAAGCAACTGCTGCAACACTAGGTCCCAATCATTGGAGTGTTCATTTACGAATTTACGTATCATGGCCCCCAAAGTTCCATTAAACCTCTCCACCAGACCATTGGTTTGATGGTGATGAGGGGTGGCAACCAAGTGATTCACCCCATGAGCTTCCCACAGGTTTTTCATGTTCCCTGCCAGGAAATTAGTTCCCGAATCTGTAAGGATGTCGGAGGGCCAACCTACCCTGGCAAAAATGTCTGCTAATGCCTGGCACACACTTTTAGTCTTGGTGTTGCTTAAGGGTACAGCTTCCGGCCATCGGGTAGCAAAATCCATGAAAGTCAGTACGTACTGCTTTCCTCTGGGTGTCTTCTTTGGGAAAGGACCCAGAATATCCACAGCTACTCGCTGAAATGGGACCTCAATTATGGGTAGTGGCTGGAGAGGGGCTTTAACCTGGTCTTGGGGCTTTCCCACTCGTTGGCACACCTCACAAGACCGGACATAATTAGCAACGTCCTTGCCCATTCCCTCCCAGTGGAAGGACTTCCCCAACCGGTCTTTGGTTCTGTTCACCCCAGAATGGCCACTGGGATGATCATGGGCTAAGCTCAAGAGCTTTACCCGATACTTAGTGGGAACCACCAACTGTCTTTGAGGATGCCAGTCTTCCTGGTGCCCACCAGAAAGAGTTTCCTTGTATAAAAGTCCTTGTTCTACAACAAACCGGGATCGGTTAGAAGAGCTGAGAGGCGGTGGGGTGCTCCGTGCCGCCGCCCAAGCTTTCTGAAGGCTGTCATCTGCTTCCTGCTCGGCCTGGAACTGTTCCCTTGATGCTGGAGACATCAGTTCCTCCTTGGACTGTGGACTGGGGCTTGGTCCCTCTGGAAGCGATGCAGGTGCTGGGGCTGTTTCCACTGACCGTGAACCGCTGTCCGCTGGTGCACTATGTGGTATCTCAGGCTCTGGCTGAGCCTCTTGGGTAGGGTTATCTGCTGCTTCCGCCAGTTCAGGCTCGCTGGTGCCCTCTGGCATTGGAGTTGTAGACGGGTTTGCAAGCGCTGGACTCCGTGCCGGCAATGGTTCTGGTGCTGGTTGCGTTGCCAGTTCCGGTTCTGGGACTGGCTTTGGCTGGGTCTCTGGGATTGGATCCACTACGGCTGTTGCAGTCGTTGGCAGGGGATCCGGTTCCACCACCTGTGTTTGGGTCTCCGGTAACACCGACGGGGCTCTGGTGGACGGCTCAGGAACAGGGATGGGGGTGAAAGCTTGCTTAGCCTGGCTGCGGGTGACTATTCCCACCCTCTTGGCTAGCTTCACATGGTTGGCCAAGTCTTCCCCCAGCAGCATGGGGATGGGATAATTGTCATAGACTGCAAAAGTCCACATTCCTGCCCAGCCCTTGTACTGGACATGCAACTGGGCTGTAGGCAAGGTTACAGACTGTGACACGAAGGGTTGAATTGTCACTGTAGCCTCCGGGTTGATGAGTTTGGGGTCCACTAGGGATTGGTGGATAGTTGACACTTGTGCCCCAGTATCCCTCCAAGCGATAACCTTCTTTCCGCCCACTCTCAAGGTTTCCCTTCGCTCCGAGGGTATGAGAGAGGCATCTGGGTCTGGGGATCTTTGGTGTGATTGGGGTGTAATGAACTGTAATCGGTTGGGGTTCTTGGGGCAGTGAGCCTTTATATGCCCCAGTTCATTACATTTAAAACATCGCCCTGCTAAGGTATCACCGGGGCGATGTTGGTTGGTGGAGACTGGTGGGGTGGGGTGAGAAGGCGTCTGGGGTTTCCCTTGGGATGTGGGTGGGGCCTTGGGTTGTCCCCGGTGGTAAGGTTTTGTTTCGGCTTGCCCCTTCTGATATTCGCTCCAACTGCTACTAGCTTTTTTCTTTTCTGTCACCTCCACCCATTTGGCTCCAATCTCCCCCGCCTCGGTTACAGTTTTGGGCTTCCCATCTAGGATGTACCTTTCTATTTCCTCAGGAACACCCTCTAAAAACTGCTCCATTTGCAATAGGAAGGGCAACTCTTCCGTAGATTTAACATTTGCTCCTGATATCCAGGCATCCCAATTTTTTTGAATGTGGTAGGCATGCCGGGTAAATGACACATCTGGTTTCCACCTTAGGGCTCTGAACCGCCGACGGGCATGCTCAGGTGTTAGCCCCATTCTGATTCTGGCCTTGTTTTTAAAAAGTTCATAACTGTTCATGTGTTCCTTAGGCATTTCAGCCGCCACCTCTGCTAAGGGTCCACTGAGCTGCGGTCTCAGCTCTACCATGTACTGGGTTAGAGGGATGTTGTATCCAAGGCAGGCCCTTTCAAAATTTTCTAAGAAGGCCTCAGTATCATCGCCTGCCTTGTAGGTGGGGAATTTCCTGGGATGGGAAGTGGTACCTGGAGAGGAGTTGTTAGGATGGTCTGCTGCATTCTGCCTAGTCCTTGCTGCTTCCAGTTCCATCTCTCTCTTGTGGGCCTCCTGTTTGGCTTTTTCTTCTCTTTCATGGGCCTCCTGTTTGGCTTTTTCTTCTCTTTCATGCTGCTCTGCCTCGAGTTTTTTAATTTCAAGCAGTCTCTGATGTTTTCTCTCGTTTTCTTCTGCTTCTAGTCTGGCCAGTTTTATTTTGTTAGTTAGTTCTTTGGCAGTCATTTTCCTGTTTTCTTGTGCTGGGTCACACCCTCTGCAGTTGACTGAGACTGGGATGTGTACTTAGCTCTGGCTGCTGCTGAGTTAACAGAGACTTTCTAACAAGCTACTCCCGAGGATGTAAAAAGAAAAAAAAAACACTTCAGCCTGTAAATTACATTTACCAGTTAGTCAAAGTTTGCTCCCTTTGAACCCTTCTCTTAACAAAGGACCTCGTTAAAAAAACTTAACACCTCTGCCTTCAGGCAAGGAGAGATAAGATATGCATCTACCTTCAGCTCTGCTCTCCAAGCAGCTAGAAGGAAAAAAAAAATCTCTTACTGGCTTTTGGGTTAAAACGATCTCCACCGCTATGCCTCCATGTCAAGGCTGGATCCCCACTTTGAACTTTAGGGTTCAAATGTA
>NW_020715637.1:0-1385 GCF_002925995.2 Terrapene triunguis
GTTGGACGTTCGGTTCCACACTGGCTGTGATTTCTTCCTGGAGTTCTAGGAGAAAACAGAGTTAATAAGACATACTACTGATTATATAAAAACTAACAATATGTTTCATTCCAAGAACAATTGTTAACCAGTTAACTCTGGGAAACTTTCCCGGGAGAGTGCATCAGCCACTTTGTTAGAAGCTCCCGAAATGTGTTGTATTTCAAAATCAAAATCTTGGAGAGCTAAACTCCACCGAAGAAGTTTTTTGTTATTTCCCTTGGCGGTATGAAGCCACTGTAGCGCAGCATGGTCTGTTTGTAGTTGGAAACGCCGTCCCCAAACATATGGGCGTAGCTTTTCCAGCGCGTACACAATGGCGTAGCATTCCTTTTCGCTGATTGACCAGTGACTTTCCCTCTCAGACAGTTTTTTGCTGAGAAACACGACAGGATGGAATTCTTGATCCGGTCCTTCCTGCATTAAAACTGCTCCCACGCCTCGCTCGGAAGCATCTGTGGTTACTAGGAACGGTTTGTCAAAGTCTGGGGCCCTTAGCACAGGGTCAGACATGAGTGTTGCCTTAAGCTGGTTAAAGGCCTTTTGACACTTATCAGTCCACTGAACTGCATTTGGCTGTTTCTTTCTGGTTAGGTCTGTCAGCGGGGCGGCGATTTGGCTGTAGTGTGGTACAAATCGCCTATAATATCCGGCCAAGCCTAAGAAGGATTGGACCTGTTTCTTTGACTTTGGAACCGGCCACTTTTGGATAGCATCCACTTTGGCCTGTAGGGGATTTATAGTTCCTTGACCCACCTGGTGCCCCAGGTACGTCACTCTGTTTTGGCCTATTTGACACTTTTTAGCCTTAACAGTTAGTCCTGCCTGTCGGATGCGCTCGAAGACTTTTCCCAGGTGCTCCAGGTGTTCTGTCCATGAATCAGAAAAAATGGCCACATCATCGAGGTAGGCAACTGCAGATTCTCCCAATCCCGCTAAGAGACCATCTACAAGTCTTTGGAAGGTGGCGGGTGCATTTCGCAACCCGAAAGGGAGTACATTGAATTCGTACACCCCTGCCTGGGTGACGAAGGCTGACCTTTCCTTAGCGGGTTCATCTAGTGGTACTTGCCAGTACCCTTTGGTTAAGTCTAAAGTAGAGATGAATTGGGCATGTCCCAATTTTTCCAATAGCTCATCTGTGCGTGGCATTGGATAGTTGTCAGGACGAGTTACAGCATTTAGCTTACGGTAGTCCACGCAAAAGCGTATTTCCCCATCTGGTTTGGGAACTAGAACCACTGGAGATGCCCATGCACTGTTAGAGGGGCGGATTATACCCATCTGTAGCATGTCCTGGATCTCCCTTTGTATAGCAGCTTGGGCATGAGGTGACTCCCGGTAGG
>NW_020715638.1:0-2546 GCF_002925995.2 Terrapene triunguis
GATCTCCCTTTGTATAGCAGCTTGGGCATGAGGTGACTCCCGGTAGGGTGGGGTTCTAATTGGGTGAGCATTACCTGTGTCAATGGAGTGGTATGCCCGTTCGGTCCGTCCTGGAGTGGCTGAGAAAATCGGTGCAAAGCTTGTGCACAGCTCCTTGATCTGCTGTCGCTGCAGACGTCCCAGGGTCGTGGAGAGGTTCACCTCTTCCACGCCACCATTCCTTTTTCCTTCGTAGTAGACACCTGCCGGCCACTCCGCGTCATCTGTTTCCTGGGCTGTAAACTGGCAAACGTTTAATTCTCTGGAATAAAAGGGCTTAAGAGAATTAACATGGTATACCTTAGGCTTTATGTTGGAGGTGGGGGAGGCTATGAGATAGTTAACAGCTCCTAGGCGCTCCTGGACCGTGAATGGTCCTTCCCACGACGCTTCCATTTTATGGGCCTGGAGCGCCTTTAAGACCATGACTTGGTCTCCTACTTTGAAGGACCGTTCTCTGGAATGTTTATCATACCAGGCCTTTTGCTCTTCCTGAGCATCCTTTAGGTTTTCTTTAGCAAGGGCTAAAGAGTGTCGGAGGGTGTTTTGTAGGTTGCTTACAAAGTCTAGAATGTTAGTTCCTGGAGAAGGCGTAAACCCCTCCCATTGCTGCTTCACCAACTGTAATGGCCCCTTAACCTCGCGGCCATACACAAGTTCAAATGGGGAAAACCCTAAACTGGGATGTGGAACAGCCCTGTAGGCAAAAAGCAACTGCTGCAACACTAGGTCCCAATCATTGGAGTGTTCATTTATGAATTTACGTATCATGGCCCCCAAAGTTCCATTAAACCTCTCCACCAGACCATTGGTTTGATGGTGATGAGGGGTGGCAACCAAGTGATTCACCCCATGAGCTTCCCACAGGTTTTTCATGTTCCCTGCCAGGAAATTAGTTCCCGAATCTGTAAGGATGTCGGAGGGCCACCCTACCCTGGCAAAAATGTCTGCTAATGCCTGGCACACACTTTTAGCCTTGGTGTTGCTTAAGGGTACAGCTTCCGGCCATCGGGTAGCAAAATCCATGAAAGTCAGTACGTACTGCTTTCCTCTGGGTGTCTTCTTTGGGAAAGGACCCAGAATATCCACAGCTACTCGCTGAAATGGGACCTCAATTATGGGTAGTGGCTGGAGAGGGGCTTTAACCTGGTCTTGGGGCTTTCCCACTCGTTGGCACACCTCACAAGACCGGACATAATTAGCAACGTCCTTGCCCATTCCCTCCCAGTGGAAGGACTTCCCCAACCGGTCTTTGGTTCTGTTCACCCCAGAATGGCCACTGGGATGATCATGGGCTAAGCTCAAGAGCTTTACCCGATACTTAGTGGGAACCACCAACTGTCTTTGAGGATGCCAGTCTTCCTGGTGCCCACCAGAAAGAGTCTCCTTGTATAAAAGTCCTTGTTCTACAACAAACCGGGATCGGTTAGAAGAGCTGAGAGGCGGTGGGGTGCTCCGTGCCGCCGCCCAAGCTTTCTGAAGGCTGTCATCTGCTTCCTGCTCGGCCTGGAACTGTTCCCTTGATGCTGGAGACATCAGTTCCTCCTTGGACTGTGGACTGGGGCTTGGTCCCTCTGGAAGCGATGCAGGTGCGGGGGCTGTTTCCATTGACTGTGAACCGCTGTCCTCTGGTGCACTATGTGGTATTTCAGGCTCTGGCTGAGCCTCCTGGGTAGGGTTATCTGCTACTTCCGCCAGTTCAGGCTCGCTGGTGCCCTCTGGCATTGGAGTTGTAGACGGGTTTGCAAGCGCTGGACTCAGTGCTGGCAATGGTTCTGGTGCTGGTTGCGTTGTCAGTTCCGGTTCCGGGACTGGCTTTGGCTGGGTCTCTGGGATTGGATCCACTACGGCTGTTGCAGTCGTTGGCAGGGGATCCGGTTCCACCACCTGTGTTTGGGTCTCCGGTAACACAGACGGGGCCCTGGTGGACGGCTCAGGAACAGGGATGGGGGTGAAAGCTTGCTTAGCCTGGCTGCGGGTGACTATTCCCACCCTCTTGGCTAGCTTCACATGGTTGGCCAAGTCTTCCCCCAGCAGCATGGGGATGGGATAATTGTCATATACTGCAAAAGTCCACATTCCTGCCCAGCCCTTGTACTGGACATGCAACTGGGCTGTAGGCAAGGTTACAGACTGTGACACGAAGGGTTGAATTGTCACTGTAGCCTCCGGGTTGATGAGTTTGGGGTCCACTAGGGATTGGTGGATAGTTGACACTTGTGCCCCAGTGTCCCTCCAAGCGATAACCTTCTTTCCGCCCACTCTCAAGGTTTCCCTTCGCTCCGAGGGTATGAGAGAGGCATCTGGGTCTGGGGATCTTTGGTGTGATTGGGGTGTAATGAACTGTAATCGGTTAGGGTTCTTGGGGCAGTGAGCCTTTATATGCCCCAGTTCATTACATTTAAAACATCGCCCTGCTAAGGTATCATCGGGGCGATGTTGGTTGATGGAGACTGGTGTGGTGGGGTGAGAAGGCGTCTGGGGTTTCCCTTGGGATGTGGGTGGGG
>NW_020715639.1:0-1371 GCF_002925995.2 Terrapene triunguis
GATCTCCCTTTGTATAGCAGCTTGGGCATGAGGTGACTCCCGGTAGGATGGGGTTCTAATTGGGTGAGCATTACCTGTGTCAATGGAGTGGTATGCCCGTTCGGTCCGTCCTGGAGTGGCTGAGAAAATCGGTGCAAAGCTTGTGCACAGCTCCTTGATCTGCTGTCGCTGCAGACGTCCCAGGGTCGTGGAGAGGTTCACCTCTTCCACGCCACCATTCCTTGTTCCTTCGTAGTAGACACCTGCAGGCCACTCCGCGTCATCTGTTTCCTGGGCTGTAAACTGGCAAACGTTTAATTCTCTGGAATAAAAGGGCTTAAGAGAATTAACATGGTATACCTTAGGCTTTATGTTGGAGGTGGGGGAGGCTATGAGATAGTTAACAGCTCCTAGGCGCTCCTGGACCGTGAATGGTCCTTCCCACGACGCTTCCATTTTATGGGCCTGGAGCGCCTTTAAGACCATGACTTGGTCTCCTACTTTGAAGGACCGTTCTCTGGAATGTTTATCATACCAGGCCTTTTGCTCTTCCTGAGCATCCTTTAGGTTTTCTTTAGCAAGGGCTAAAGAGTGTCGGAGGGTGTTTTGTAGGTTGCTTACAAAGTCTAGAATGTTAGTTCCTGGAGAAGGCGTAAACCCCTCCCATTGCTGCTTCACCAACTGTAATGGCCCCTTAACCTCGCGGCCATACACAAGTTCAAATGGTGAAAACCCTAAACTGGGATGTGGTACAGCCCTGTAGGCAAAAAGCAACTGCTGCAACACTAGGTCCCAATCATTGGAGTGTTCATTTATGAATTTACGTATCATGGCCCCCAAAGTTCCATTAAACCTCTCCACCAGACCATTGGTTTGATGGTGATGAGGGGTGGCAACCAAGTGATTCACCCCATGAGCTTCCCACAGGTTTTTCATGTTCCCTGCCAGGAAATTAGTTCCCGAATCTGTAAGGATGTCGGAGGGCCACCCTACCCTGGCAAAAATGTCTGCTAATGCCTGGCACACACTTTTAGCCTTGGTGTTGCTTAAGGGTACAGCTTCCGGCCATCGGGTAGCAAAATCCATGAAAGTCAGTACGTACTGCTTTCCTCTGGGTGTCTTCTTTGGGAAAGGACCCAGAATATCCACAGCTACTCGCTGAAATGGGACCTCAATTATGGGTAGTGGCTGGAGAGGGGCTTTAACCTGGTCTTGGGGCTTTCCCACTCGTTGGCACACCTCACAAGACCGGACATAATTAGCAACGTCCTTGCCCATTCCCTCCCAGTGGAAGGACTTCCCCAACCGGTCTTTGGTTCTGTTCACCCCAGAATGGCCACTGGGATGATCATGGGCTAAGCTCAAGAGCTTTACCCGATACTTAGTGGGAAC
>NW_020715639.1:1471-2602 GCF_002925995.2 Terrapene triunguis
AAAGAGTCTCCTTGTATAAAAGTCCTTTTTCTACAACAAACCGGGATCGGTTAGAAGAGCTGAGAGGCGGTGGGGTGCTCCGCGCCGCCGCCCAAGCTTTCTGGAGGCTGTCATCTGCTTCCTGCTCGGCCTGGAACTGTTCCCTTGATGCTGGAGACATCAGTTCCTCCTTGGACTGTGGACTGGGGCTTGGTCCCTCTGGAAGCGATGCAGGTGCTGGGGCTGTTTCCATTGACTGTGAACCGCTGTCCTCTGGTGCACTATGTGGTATTTCAGGCTCTGGCTGAGCCTCTTGGGTAGGGTTATCTGCTGCTTCCGCCAGTTCAGGCTCGCTGGTGCCCTCTGGCATTGGAGTTGTAGACGGGGTTGCAAGCGCTGGACTCAGTGCTGGCAATGGTTCTGGTGCTGGTTGCGTTGCCAGTTCCGGTTCTGGGACTGGCTTTGGCTGGGTCTCTGGGATTGGATCCACTACGGCTGTTGCAGTCGTTGGCAGGGGATCCGGTTCCACCACCTGTGTTTGGGTCTCCGGTAACACCGACGGGGCTCTGGTGGACGGCTCAGGAACAGGGATGGGGGTGAAAGCTTGCTTAGCCTGGCTGCGGGTGACTATTCCCACCCTCTTGGCTAGCTTCACATGGTTGGCCAAGTCTTCCCCCAGCAGCATGGGGATGGGATAATTGTCATATACTGCAAAAGTCCACATTCCTGCCCAGCCCTTGTACTGGACATGCAACTGGGCTGTAGGCAAGGTTACAGACTGTGACACGAAGGGTTGAATTGTCACTGTAGCCTCCGGGTTGATGAGTTTGGGGTCCACTAGGGATTGGTGGATAGTTGACACTTGTGCCCCAGTATCCCTCCAAGCGATAACCTTCTTTCCGCCCACTCTCAAGGTTTCCCTTCGCTCCGAGGGTATGAGAGAGGCATCTGGGTCTGGGGATCTTTGGTGTGACTGGGGTGTAATGAACTGTAATCGGTTGGGGTTCTTGGGGCAGTGAGCCTTTATATGCCCCAGTTCATTACATTTAAAACATCGCCCTGCTAAGGTATCACCGGGGCGATGTTGGTTGGTGGAGACTGGTGGGGTGGGGTGAGAAGGCGTCTGGGGTTTCCCTTGGGATGTGGGTGGGG
>NW_020715640.1:0-4888 GCF_002925995.2 Terrapene triunguis
GAGAACCTGGATTGATGTCTGGTCCCTCTCAGTCCCCAGAGCGAACCCCCCGTTAAAACAAAGAGCACACACAAAAGCCTTTTTTCCCCCCCCAAGATTTGAAAGTATCTTGTCTCCTTATTGGTCCTTGGGTCAGGTGTCAGCCAGGTTACCCGAGCTTCTTAACCCTTTACAGGTAAAAGGATTTGGAGTCTCTGTACACAGAGAGCTGTTACCCTTCCCTTTATAGTTATGACACGCCCCCCAAATCACAGATAGTGTTGGATGTTCGGTTCCACACTGGCTGTGATTTCTTCCTGGAGTTCTAGGAGAAAACAGAGTTAATAAGACACATGTACCTTTAGACATACTACTGATTATATAAAAACTAACAATATGTTTTATTCCAAGAACAATTGTTAACCAGTTAACTCTGGGAAACTTTCCCGGGAGAGTGCATCAGCCACTTTGTTAGAAGCTCCCGAAATGTGTTGTATTTCAAAATCAAAATCTTGGAGAGCTAAACTCCATCGAAGAAGTTTTTTGTTATTTCCCTTGGCGGTATGAAGCCACTGTAGCGCAGCATGGTCTGTTTGTAGTTGGAAACGCCGTCCCCAAACATATGGGCGTAGCTTTTCCAGCGCGTACACAATGGCGTAGCATTCCTTTTCGCTGATTGACCAGTGACTTTCCCTCTCAGACAGTTTTTTGCTGAGAAACACGACAGGATGGAATTCTTGATCCGGTCCTTCCTGCATTAAAACTGCTCCCACGCCTCTCTCGGAAGCATCTGTGGTTACTAGGAACGGTTTGTCAAAGTCTGGGGCCCTTAGCACAGGGTCAGACATGAGTGTTGCCTTAAGCTGGTTAAAGGCCTTTTGACACTCATCAGTCCACTGAACTGCATTTGGCTGTTTCTTTCTGGTTAGGTCTGTCAGCGGGGCGGCGATTTGGCTGTAGTGTGGTACAAATCGCCTATAATATCCGGCCAAGCCTAAGAAGGATTGGACCTGTTTCTTTGACTTTGGAACCGGCCACTTTTGGATAGCATCCACTTTGGCCTGTAGGGGATTTATAGTTCCTTGACCCACCTGGTGCCCCAGGTACGTCACTCTGTTTTGGCCTATTTGACACTTTTTAGCCTTAACAGTTAGTCCTGCCTGTCGGATGCGCTCGAAGACTTTTTCCAGGTGCTCCAGGTGTTCTGTCCATGAATCAGAAAAAATGGCCACATCATCGAGGTAGGCAACTGCAGATTCTCCCAATCCCACTAGGAGACCATCTACAAGTCTTTGGAAGGTGGCGGGTGCATTTCGCAACCCGAAAGGGAGTACATTGAATTCATACACCCCTGCCTGGGTGACGAAGGCTGACCTTTCCTTAGCGGGTTCATCTAGTGGTACTTGCCAGTACCCTTTGGTTAAGTCTAAAGTAGAGATGAATTGGGCATGTCCCAATTTCTCCAATAGCTCATCTGTGCGTGGCATTGGATAGTTGTCAGGACGAGTTACAGCATTTAGCTTACGGTAGTCCACGCAAAAGCGTATTTCCCCATCTGGTTTGGGAACTAGAACCACTGGAGATGCCCATGCACTGGTAGAGGGGCGGATTATACCCATCTGTAGCATGTCCTGGATCTCCCTTTGTATAGCAGCTTGGGCATGAGGTGACTCCCGGTAGGGTGGGGTTCTAATTGGGTGAGCATTACCTGTGTCAATGGAGTGGTATGCCCGTTCGGTCCGTCCTGGAGTGGCTGAGAAAATCGGTGCAAAGCTTGTGCACAGCTCCTTGATCTGCTGTCGCTGCAGACGTCCCAGGGTCGTGGAGAGGTTCACCTCTTCCACGCCACCATTCCTTTTTCCTTCGTAGTAGACACCTGCCGGCCACTCCGCGTCATCTGTTTCCTGGGCTGTAAACTGGCAAACGTTTAATTCTCTGGAATAAAAGGGCTTAAGAGAATTAACATGGTATACCTTAGGCTTTATGTTGGAGGTGGGGGAGGCTATCAGATAGTTAACAGCTCCTAGGCGCTCCTGGACCGTGAATGGTCCTTCCCACGACGCTTCCATTTTATGGGCCTGGAGCGCCTTTAAGACCATGACTTGGTCTCCTACTTTGAAGGACCGTTCTCTGGAATGTTTATCATACCAGGCCTTTTGCTCTTCCTGAGCATCCTTTAGGTTTTCTTTAGCAAGGGCTAAAGAGTGTCGGAGGGTGTTTTGTAGGTTGCTTACAAAGTCTAGAATGTTAGTTCCTGGAGAAGGCGTAAACCCCTCCCATTGCTGCTTCACCAACTGTAATGGCCCCTTAACCTCGCGGCCATACACAAGTTCAAATGGTGAAAACCCTAAACTGGGATGTGGAACAGCCCTGTAGGCAAAAAGCAACTGCTGCAACACTAGGTCCCAATCATTGGAGTGTTCATTTACGAATTTACGTATCATGGCCCCCAAAGTTCCATTAAACCTCTCCACCAGACCATTGGTTTGATGGTGATGAGGGGTGGCAACCAAGTGATTCACCCCATGAGCTTCCCACAGGTTTTTCATGTTCCCTGCCAGGAAATTAGTTCCCGAATCTGTAAGGATGTCGGAGGGCCAACCTACCCTGGCAAAAATGTCTGCTAATGCCTGGCACACACTTTTAGCCTTGGTGTTGCTTAAGGGTACAGCTTCCGGCCATCGGGTAGCAAAATCCATGAAAGTCAGTACGTACTGCTTTCCTCTGGGTGTCTTCTTTGGGAAAGGACCCAGAATATCCACAGCTACTCGCTGAAATGGGACCTCAATTATGGGTAGTGGCTGGAGAGGGGCTTTAACCTGGTCTTGGGGCTTTCCCACTCGTTGGCACACCTCACAAGACCGGACATAATTAGCAACGTCCTTGCCCATTCCCTCCCAGTGGAAGGACTTCCCCAACCGGTCTTTGGTTCTGTTCACCCCAGAATGGCCACTGGGATGATCATGGGCTAAGCTCAAGAGCTTTACCCGATACTTAGTGGGAACCACCAACTGTCTTTGAGGATGCCAGTCTTCCTGGTGCCCACCAGAAAGAGTTTCCTTGTATAAAAGTCCTTGTTCTACAACAAACCGGGATCGGTTAGAAGAGCTGAGAGGCGGTGGGGTGCTCCGTGCCGCCGCCCAAGCTTTCTGAAGGCTGTCATCTGCTTCCTGCTCGGCCTGGAACTGTTCCCTTGATGCTGGAGACATCAGTTCCTCCTTGGACTGTGGACTGGGGCTTGGTCCCTCTGGAAGCGATGCAGGTGCTGGGGCTGTTTCCACTGACCGTGAACCGCTGTCCGCTGGTGCACTATGTGGTATCTCAGGCTCTGGCTGAGCCTCTTGGGTAGGGTTATCTGCTGCTTCCGCCAGTTCAGGCTCGCTGGTGCCCTCTGGCATTGGAGTTGTAGACGGGTTTGCAAGCGCTGGACTCAGTGCCGGCAATGGTTCTGGTGCTGGTTGCGTTGCCAGTTCCGGTTCCGGGACTGGCTTTGGCTGGGTCTCTGGGATTGGATCCACTACGGCTGTTGCAGTCGTTGGCAGGGGATCCGGTTCCACCACCTGTGTTTGGGTCTCCGGTAACACCGACGGGGCCCTGGTGGACGGCTCAGGAACAGGGATGGGGGTGAAAGCTTGCTTAGCCTGGCTGCGGGTGACTATTCCCACCCTCTTGGCTAGCTTCACATGGTTGGCCAAGTCTTCCCCCAGCAGCATGGGGATGGGATAATTGTCATATACTGCAAAAGTCCACATTCCTGCCCAGCCCTTGTACTGGACATGCAACTGGGCTGTAGGCAAGGTTACAGACTGTGACACGAAGGGTTGAATTGTCACTGTAGCCTCCGGGTTGATGAGTTTGGGGTCCACTAGGGATTGGTGGATAGTTGACACTTGTGCCCCAGTATCCCTCCAAGCGATAACCTTCTTTCCGCCCACTCTCAAGGTTTCCCTTCGCTCCGAGGGTATGAGAGAGGCATCTGGGTCTGGGGATCTTTGGTGTGACTGGGGTGTAATGAACTGTAATCGGTTGGGGTTCTTGGGGCAGTGAGCCTTTATATGCCCCAGTTCATTACATTTAAAACATCGCCCTGCTAAGGTATCACCGGGGCGATGTTGGTTGGTGGAGACTGGTGGGGTGGGGTGAGAAGGCGTCTGGGGTTTCCCTTGGGATGTGGGTGGGGCCTTGGGTTGTCCCCGGTGGTAAGGTTTTGTTTCGGCTTGCCCCTTCTGATATTCGCTCCAACTGCTACTAGCTTTTTTCTTTTCTGTCACCTCCACCCATTTGGCTCCAATCTCCCCCGCCTCGGTTACAGTTTTGGGCTTCCCATCTAGGATGTACCTTTCTATTTCCTCAGGAACACCCTCTAAAAACTGCTCCATTTGCAATAGGAAGGGCAACTCTTCCGTAGATTTAACATTTGCTCCTGATATCCAGGCATCCCAATTTTTCCCAATGTGGTAGGCATGTCGGGTAAATGACACATCGGGTTTCCACCTTAGGGCTCTGAACCGCCGACGGGCATGCTCGGGTGTTAGCCCCATTCTGAGTCTGGCCTTGTTTTTAAAAAGTTCATAACTGTTCATGTGTTCCTTAGGCATTTCAGCCGCCACCTCTGCTAAGGGTCCACTGAGCTGCGGTCTCAGCTCTACCATGTACTGGGGTAGAGGGATGTTGTATCCAAGGCAGGCCCTTTCAAAATTTTCTAAGAAGGCCTCAGTATCATCGCCTGCCTTGTAGGTGGGGAATTTCCTGGGATGGGAAGTGGTACCTGGAGAGGAGTTGTTAGGATGGTCTGATGCATCCTGCCTAGTCCTTGATGCTTCCAGTTCCATCTCTTTTTCTTTCAGCTCCATCTCTCTTTTATGGGCCTCCTGTTTGGCTTTTTCTTCTCTTTCATGGGCCTCCTGTT
>NW_020715641.1:0-5080 GCF_002925995.2 Terrapene triunguis
GTGTTGGACGTTCGGTTCCACACTGGCTGTGATTTCTTCCTGGAGTTTTAGGAGAAAACAGAGTTAATAAGACATACTACTGATTATATAAAAACTAACAATGTTTCATTCCAAGAACAATTGTTAACCAGTTAACTCTGGGAAACTTTCCCGGGAGAGTGCATCAGCCACTTTGTTAGAAGCTCCCGAAATGTGTTGTATTTCAAAATCAAAATCTTGGAGAGCTAAACTCCACCGAAGAAGTTTTTTGTTATTTCCCTTGGCGGTATGAAGCCACTGTAGCGCAGCATGGTCTGTTTGTAGTTGGAAACGCCGTCCCCAAACATATGGGCGTAGCTTTTCCAGCGCGTACACAATGGCGTAGCATTCCTTTTCGCTGATTGACCAGTGACTTTCCCTCTCAGACAGTTTTTTGCTGAGAAACACGACAGGATGGAATTCTTGATCCGGTCCTTCCTGCATTAAAACTGCTCCCACGCCTCGCTCGGAAGCATCTGTGGTTACTAGGAACGGTTTGTCAAAGTCTGGGGCCCTTAGCACAGGGTCAGACATGAGTGTTGCCTTAAGCTGGTTAAAGGCCTTTTGACACTCATCAGTCCACTGAACTGCATTTGGCTGTTTCTTTCTGGTTAGGTCTGTCAGCGGGGCGGCGATTTGGCTGTAGTGTGGTACAAATCGCCTATAATATCCGGCCAAGCCTAAGAAGGATTGGACCTGTTTCTTTGACTTTGGAACCGGCCACTTTTGGATAGCATCCACTTTGGCCTGTAGGGGATTTATAGTTCCTTGACCCACCTGGTGCCCCAGGTACGTCACTCTGTTTTGGCCTATTTGACACTTTTTAGCCTTAACAGTTAGTCCTGCCTGTCGGATGCGCTCGAAGACTTTTCCCAGGTGCTCCAGGTGTTCTGTCCATGAATCAGAAAAAATGGCCACATCATCGAGGTAGGCAACTGCAGATTCTCCCAATCCCGCTAGGAGACCATCTACAAGTCTTTGGAAGGTGGCGGGTGCATTTCGCAACCCGAAAGGGAGTACATTGAATTCATACACCCCTGCCTGGGTGACGAAGGCTGACCTTTCCTTAGCGGGTTCATCTAGTGGTACTTGCCAGTACCCTTTGGTTAAGTCTAAAGTAGAGATGAATTGGGCATGTCCCAATTTTTCCAATAGCTCATCTGTGCGTGGCATTGGATAGTTGTCAGGACGAGTTACAGCATTTAGCTTACGGTAGTCCACGCAAAAGCGTATTTCCCCATCTGGTTTGGGAACTAGAACCACTGGAGATGCCCATGCACTGGTAGAGGGGCGGATTATACCCATCTGTAGCATGTCCTGGATCTCCCTTTGTATAGCAGTTTGGGCATGAGGTGACTCCCGGTAGGGTGGGGTTCTAATTGGGTGAGCATTACCTGTGTCAATGGAGTGGTATGCCCGTTCGGTCCGTCCTGGAGTGGCTGAGAAAATCGGTGCAAAGCTTGTGCACAGCTCCTTGATCTGCTGTCGCTGCAGACGTCCCAGGGTCGTGGAGAGGTTCACCTCTTCCACGCCACCATTCCTTTTTCCTTCGTAGTAGACACCTGCCGGCCACTCCGCGTCATCTGTTTCCTGGGCTGTAAACTGGCAAACGTTTAATTCTCTGGAATAAAAGGGCTTAAGAGAATTAACATGGTATACCTTAGGCTTTATGTTGGAGGTGGGGGAGGCTATGAGATAGTTAACAGCTCCTAGGCGCTCCTGGACCGTGAATGGTCCTTCCCACGACGCTTCCATTTTATGGGCCTGGAGCGCCTTTAAGACCATGACTTGGTCTCCTACTTTGAAGGACCGTTCTCTGGAATGTTTATCATACCAGGCCTTTTGCTCTTCCTGAGCATCCTTTAGGTTTTCTTTAGCAAGGGCTAAAGAGTGTCGGAGGGTGTTTTGTAGGTTGCTTACAAAGTCTAGAATGTTAGTTCCTGGAGAAGGCGTAAACCCCTCCCATTGCTGCTTCACCAACTGTAATGGCCCCTTAACCTCGCGGCCATACACAAGTTCAAATGGTGAAAACCCTAAACTGGGATGTGGTACAGCCCTGTAGGCAAAAAGCAACTGCTGCAACACTAGGTCCCAATCATTGGAGTGTTCATTTATGAATTTACGTATCATGGCCCCCAAAGTTCCATTAAACCTCTCCACCAGACCATTGGTTTGATGGTGATGAGGGGTGGCAACCAAGTGATTCACCCCATGAGCTTCCCACAGGTTTTTCATGTTCCCTGCCAGGAAATTAGTTCCCGAATCTGTAAGGATGTCGGAGGGCCACCCTACCCTGGCAAAAATGTCTGCTAATGCCTGGCACACACTTTTAGCCTTGGTGTTGCTTAAGGGTACGGCTTCCGGCCATCGGGTAGCAAAATCCATGAAAGTCAGTACGTACTGCTTTCCTCTGGGTGTCTTCTTTGGGAAAGGACCCAGAATATCCACAGCTACTCGCTGAAATGGGACCTCAATTATGGGTAGTGGCTGGAGAGGGGCTTTAACCTGGTCTTGGGGCTTTCCCACTCGTTGGCACACCTCACAAGACCGGACATAATTAGCAACGTCCTTGCCCATTCCCTCCCAGTGGAAGGACTTCCCCAACCGGTCTTTGGTTCTGTTCACCCCAGAATGGCCACTGGGATGATCATGGGCTAAGCTCAAGAGCTTTACCCGATACTTAGTGGGAACCACCAACTGTCTTTGAGGATGCCAGTCTTCCTGGTGCCCACCAGAAAGAGTCTCCTTGTATAAAAGTCCTTGTTCTACAACAAACCGGGATCGGTTAGAAGAGCTGAGAGGCGGTGGGGTGCTCCGTGCCGCCGCCCAAGCTTTCTGAAGGCTGTCATCTGCTTCCTGCTCGGCCTGGAACTGTTCCCTTGATGCTGGAGACATCAGTTCCTCCTTGGACTGTGGACTGGGGCTTGGTCCCTCTGGAAGCGATGCAGGTGCTGGGGCTGTTTCCATTGACTGTGAACCGCTGTCCGCTGGTGCACTATGTGGTATCTCAGGCTCTGGCTGAGCCTCTTGGGTAGGGTTATCTGCTGCTTCCGCCAGTTCAGGCTCGCTGGTGCCCTCTGGCATTGGAGTTGTAGACGGGTTTGCAAGCGCTGGACTCCGTGCCGGCAATGGTTCTGGTGCTGGTTGCGTTGCCAGTTCCGGTTCCGGGACTGGCTTTGGCTGGGTCTCTGGGATTGGATCCACTACGGCTGTTGCAGTCGTTGGCAGGGGATCCGGTTCCACCACCTGTGTTTGGGTCTCCGGTAACACAGACGGGGCCCTGGTGGACGGCTCAGGAACAGGGATGGGGGTGAAAGCTTGCTTAGCCTGGCTGCGGGTGACTATTCCCACCCTCTTGGCTAGCTTCACATGGTTGGCCAAGTCTTCCCCCAGCAGCATGGGGATGGGATAATTGTCATAGACTGCAAAAGTCCACATTCCTGCCCAGCCCTTGTACTGGACATGCAACTGGGCTGTAGGCAAGGTTACAGACTGTGACACGAAGGGTTGAATTGTCACTGTAGCCTCCGGGTTGATGAGTTTGGGGTCCACTAGGGATTGGTGGATAGTTGACACTTGTGCCCCAGTATCCCTCCAAGCGATAACCTTCTTTCCGCCCACTCTCAAGGTTTCCCTTCGCTCCGAGGGTATGAGAGAGGCATCTGGGTCTGGGGATCTTTGGTGTGACTGGGGTGTAATGAACTGTAATCGGTTGGGGTTCTTGGGGCAGTGAGCCTTTATATGCCCCAGTTCATTACATTTAAAACATCGCCCTGCTAAGGTATCACCGGGGCGATGTTGGTTGATGGAGACTGGTGTGGTGGGGTGAGAAGGCGTCTGGGGTTTCCCTTGGGATGTGGGTGGGGCCTTGGGTTGTCCCCGGTGGTAAGGTTTTGTTTCGGCTTGCCCCTTCTGATATTCGCTCCAACTGCTACTAGCTTTTTTCTTTTCTGTCACCTCCACCCATTTGGCTCCAATCTCCCCCGCCTCGGTTACAGTTTTGGGCTTCCCATCTAGGATGTACCTTTCTATTTCCTCAGGAACACCCTCTAAAAACTGCTCCATTTGCAATAGGAAGGGCAACTCTTCCGTAGATTTAACATTTGCTCCTGATATCCAGGCATCCCAATTTTTCCCAATGTGGTAGGCATGTCGGGTAAATGACACATCGGGTTTCCACCTTAGGGCTCTGAACCGCCGACGGGCATGTTCAGGTGTTAGCCCCATTCTGATTCTGGCCTTGTTTTTAAAAAGTTCATAACTGTTCATGTGTTCCTTAGGCATTTCAGCCGCCACCTCTGCTAAGGGTCCACTGAGCTGCGGCCTCAGCTCTACCATGTACTGGGGTGGAGGGATGTTGTATCCAAGGCAGGCCCTTTCAAAATTTTCTAAGAAGGCCTCAGTATCATCGCCTGCCTTGTAGGTAGGGAATTTCCTGGGATGGGAAGTGGTACCTGGAGAGGAGTTGTTAGGATGGTCTGATGCACCCTGCCTAGTCCTTGCTGCTTCCAGTTCCATCTCTTTTTCTTTCAGCTCCATCTCTCTCTTGTGGGCCGCCTCTTTGGCTTTCTCTTCTCTGTCTCTCAGCTCTATCTCTCTCTTGTGGGCCGCCCCTTTGGCTTTCTCTTCTCTGTCTCTCAGCTCTATCTCTTTTTCTTTCAGCTCCATAGCTCTCTTGTGGGCCTCCTCTTTAGCTTTTTCTTCTTTGGTAGTCATTTTCCTGGTTTTCTTGTGCTGGGTCACACCCCTCTGCAGTTGACTGAAATTGGGATGTACTTAGCTCTGGCTGCTGCTGAGTTAACAGAGACTTTCTAACAAGCTACTCCCGAGGATGTAAAAAGAAAAAAAACAATTCAACTTGTAAATTATCTTTACCAGTCAGTCAAAGTTTGCTCCCTTTGAACCCTTCTCTTAACAAAGGACCTCGTTAAAAAAAACTTAACACCTCTGCCTTCAGGCAAGGAGAGATAAGATATGCATCTACCTTCAGCTCTGCTCTCCAAGCAGCTAGAAGGAAAAAAAAATCTCTTACTGGCTTTTGGGTTAAAACGATCTCCACCGC
>NW_020715642.1:0-3760 GCF_002925995.2 Terrapene triunguis
GTTGGACGTTCGGTTCCACACTGGCTGTGATTTCTTCCTGGAGTTCTGTGTCAATGGAGTGGTATGCCCGTTCGGTCCGTCCTGGAGTGGCTGAGAAAATCGGTGCAAAGCTTGTGCACAGCTCCTTGATCTGCTGTCGCTGCAGACGTCCCAGGGTCGTGGAGAGGTTCACCTCTTCCACGCCACCATTCCTTGTTCCTTCGTAGTAGACACCTGCAGGCCACTCCGCGTCATCTGTTTCCTGGGCTGTAAACTGGCAAACGTTTAATTCTCTGGAATAAAAGGGCTTAAGAGAATTAACATGGTATACCTTAGGCTTTATGTTGGAGGTGGGGGAGGCTATGAGATAGTTAACAGCTCCTAGGCGCTCCTGGACCGTGAATGGTCCTTCCCACGACGCTTCCATTTTATGGGCCTGGAGCGCCTTTAAGACCATGACTTGGTCTCCTACTTTGAAGGACCGTTCTCTGGAATGTTTATCATACCAGGCCTTTTGCTCTTCCTGAGCATCCTTTAGGTTTTCTTTAGCAAGGGCTAAAGAGTGTCGGAGGGTGTTTTGTAGGTTGCTTACAAAGTCTAGAATGTTAGTTCCTGGAGAAGGCGTAAACCCCTCCCATTGCTGCTTCACCAACTGTAATGGCCCCTTAACCTCGCGGCCATACACAAGTTCAAATGGTGAAAACCCTAAACTGGGATGTGGTACAGCCCTGTAGGCAAAAAGCAACTGCTGCAACACTAGGTCCCAATCATTGGAGTGTTCATTTACGAATTTACGTATCATGGCCCCCAAAGTTCCATTAAACCTCTCCACCAGACCATTGGTTTGATGGTGATGAGGGGTGGCAACCAAGTGATTCACCCCATGAGCTTCCCACAGGTTTTTCATGTTCCCTGCCAGGAAATTAGTTCCCGAATCTGTAAGGATGTCGGAGGGCCAACCTACCCTGGCAAAAATGTCTGCTAATGCCTGGCACACACTTTTAGTCTTGGTGTTGCTTAAGGGTACAGCTTCCGGCCATCGGGTAGCAAAATCCATGAAAGTCAGTACGTACTGCTTTCCTCTGGGTGTCTTCTTTGGGAAAGGACCCAGAATATCCACAGCTACTCGCTGAAATGGGACCTCAATTATGGGTAGTGGCTGGAGAGGGGCTTTAACCTGGTCTTGGGGCTTTCCCACTCGTTGGCACACCTCACAAGACCGGACATAATTAGCAACGTCCTTGCCCATTCCCTCCCAGTGGAAGGACTTCCCCAACCGGTCTTTGGTTCTGTTCACCCCAGAATGGCCACTGGGATGATCATGGGCTAAGCTCAAGAGCTTTACCCGATACTTAGTGGGAACCACCAACTGTCTTTGAGGATGCCAGTCTTCCTGGTGCCCACCAGAAAGAGTTTCCTTGTATAAAAGTCCTTGTTCTACAACAAACCGGGATCGGTTAGAAGAGCTGAGAGGCGGTGGGGTGCTCCGTGCCGCCGCCCAAGCTTTCTGAAGGCTGTCATCTGCTTCCTGCTCGGCCTGGAACTGTTCCCTTGATGCTGGAGACATCAGTTCCTCCTTGGACTGTGGACTGGGGCTTGGTCCCTCTGGAAGCGATGCAGGTGCTGGGGCTGTTTCCACTGACCGTGAACCGCTGTCCGCTGGTGCACTATGTGGTATCTCAGGCTCTGGCTGAGCCTCTTGGGTAGGGTTATCTGCTGCTTCCGCCAGTTCAGGCTCGCTGGTGCCCTCTGGCATTGGAGTTGTAGACGGGTTTGCAAGCGCTGGACTCCGTGCCGGCAATGGTTCTGGTGCTGGTTGCGTTGCCAGTTCCGGTTCTGGGACTGGCTTTGGCTGGGTCTCTGGGATTGGATCCACTACGGCTGTTGCAGTCGTTGGCAGGGGATCCGGTTCCACCACCTGTGTTTGGGTCTCCGGTAACACCGACGGGGCTCTGGTGGACGGCTCAGGAACAGGGATGGGGGTGAAAGCTTGCTTAGCCTGGCTGCGGGTGACTATTCCCACCCTCTTGGCTAGCTTCACATGGTTGGCCAAGTCTTCCCCCAGCAGCATGGGGATGGGATAATTGTCATAGACTGCAAAAGTCCACATTCCTGCCCAGCCCTTGTACTGGACATGCAACTGGGCTGTAGGCAAGGTTACAGACTGTGACACGAAGGGTTGAATTGTCACTGTAGCCTCCGGGTTGATGAGTTTGGGGTCCACTAGGGATTGGTGGATAGTTGACACTTGTGCCCCAGTATCCCTCCAAGCGATAACCTTCTTTCCGCCCACTCTCAAGGTTTCCCTTCGCTCCGAGGGTATGAGAGAGGCATCTGGGTCTGGGGATCTTTGGTGTGATTGGGGTGTAATGAACTGTAATCGGTTGGGGTTCTTGGGGCAGTGAGCCTTTATATGCCCCAGTTCATTACATTTAAAACATCGCCCTGCTAAGGTATCACCGGGGCGATGTTGGTTGGTGGAGACTGGTGGGGTGGGGTGAGAAGGCGTCTGGGGTTTCCCTTGGGATGTGGGTGGGGCCTTGGGTTGTCCCCGGTGGTAAGGTTTTGTTTCGGCTTGCCCCTTCTGATATTCGCTCCAACTGCTACTAGCTTTTTTCTTTTCTGTCACCTCCACCCATTTGGCTCCAATCTCCCCCGCCTCGGTTACAGTTTTGGGCTTCCCATCTAGGATGTACCTTTCTATTTCCTCAGGAACACCCTCTAAAAACTGCTCCATTTGCAATAGGAAGGGCAACTCTTCCGTAGATTTAACATTTGCTCCTGATATCCAGGCATCCCAATTTTTTTGAATGTGGTAGGCATGCCGGGTAAATGACACATCTGGTTTCCACCTTAGGGCTCTGAACCGCCGACGGGCATGCTCAGGTGTTAGCCCCATTCTGATTCTGGCCTTGTTTTTAAAAAGTTCATAACTGTTCATGTGTTCCTTAGGCATTTCAGCCGCCACCTCTGCTAAGGGTCCACTGAGCTGCGGTCTCAGCTCTACCATGTACTGGGTTAGAGGGATGTTGTATCCAAGGCAGGCCCTTTCAAAATTTTCTAAGAAGGCCTCAGTATCATCGCCTGCCTTGTAGGTGGGGAATTTCCTGGGATGGGAAGTGGTACCTGGAGAGGAGTTGTTAGGATGGTCTGCTGCATTCTGCCTAGTCCTTGCTGCTTCCAGTTCCATCTCTCTCTTGTGGGCCTCCTGTTTGGCTTTTTCTTCTCTTTCATGGGCCTCCTGTTTGGCTTTTTCTTCTCTTTCATGCTGCTCTGCCTCGAGTTTTTTAATTTCAAGCAGTCTCTGATGTTTTCTCTCGTTTTCTTCTGCTTCTAGTCTGGCCAGTTTTATTTTGTTAGTTAGTTCTTTGGCAGTCATTTTCCTGTTTTCTTGTGCTGGGTCACACCCTCTGCAGTTGACTGAGACTGGGATGTGTACTTAGCTCTGGCTGCTGCTGAGTTAACAGAGACTTTCTAACAAGCTACTCCCGAGGATGTAAAAAGAAAAAAAAAACACTTCAGCCTGTAAATTACATTTACCAGTTAGTCAAAGTTTGCTCCCTTTGAACCCTTCTCTTAACAAAGGACCTCGTTAAAAAAACTTAACACCTCTGCCTTCAGGCAAGGAGAGATAAGATATGCATCTACCTTCAGCTCTGCTCTCCAAGCAGCTAGAAGGAAAAAAAAAATCTCTTACTGGCTTTTGGGTTAAAACGATCTCCACCGCTATGCCTCCATGTCAAGGCTGGATCCCCACTTTGAACTTTAGGGTTCAAATGTA
>NW_020715643.1:0-1385 GCF_002925995.2 Terrapene triunguis
GTTGGACGTTCGGTTCCACACTGGCTGTGATTTCTTCCTGGAGTTCTAGGAGAAAACAGAGTTAATAAGACATACTACTGATTATATAAAAACTAACAATATGTTTCATTCCAAGAACAATTGTTAACCAGTTAACTCTGGGAAACTTTCCCGGGAGAGTGCATCAGCCACTTTGTTAGAAGCTCCCGAAATGTGTTGTATTTCAAAATCAAAATCTTGGAGAGCTAAACTCCACCGAAGAAGTTTTTTGTTATTTCCCTTGGCGGTATGAAGCCACTGTAGCGCAGCATGGTCTGTTTGTAGTTGGAAACGCCGTCCCCAAACATATGGGCGTAGCTTTTCCAGCGCGTACACAATGGCGTAGCATTCCTTTTCGCTGATTGACCAGTGACTTTCCCTCTCAGACAGTTTTTTGCTGAGAAACACGACAGGATGGAATTCTTGATCCGGTCCTTCCTGCATTAAAACTGCTCCCACGCCTCGCTCGGAAGCATCTGTGGTTACTAGGAACGGTTTGTCAAAGTCTGGGGCCCTTAGCACAGGGTCAGACATGAGTGTTGCCTTAAGCTGGTTAAAGGCCTTTTGACACTTATCAGTCCACTGAACTGCATTTGGCTGTTTCTTTCTGGTTAGGTCTGTCAGCGGGGCGGCGATTTGGCTGTAGTGTGGTACAAATCGCCTATAATATCCGGCCAAGCCTAAGAAGGATTGGACCTGTTTCTTTGACTTTGGAACCGGCCACTTTTGGATAGCATCCACTTTGGCCTGTAGGGGATTTATAGTTCCTTGACCCACCTGGTGCCCCAGGTACGTCACTCTGTTTTGGCCTATTTGACACTTTTTAGCCTTAACAGTTAGTCCTGCCTGTCGGATGCGCTCGAAGACTTTTCCCAGGTGCTCCAGGTGTTCTGTCCATGAATCAGAAAAAATGGCCACATCATCGAGGTAGGCAACTGCAGATTCTCCCAATCCCGCTAAGAGACCATCTACAAGTCTTTGGAAGGTGGCGGGTGCATTTCGCAACCCGAAAGGGAGTACATTGAATTCGTACACCCCTGCCTGGGTGACGAAGGCTGACCTTTCCTTAGCGGGTTCATCTAGTGGTACTTGCCAGTACCCTTTGGTTAAGTCTAAAGTAGAGATGAATTGGGCATGTCCCAATTTTTCCAATAGCTCATCTGTGCGTGGCATTGGATAGTTGTCAGGACGAGTTACAGCATTTAGCTTACGGTAGTCCACGCAAAAGCGTATTTCCCCATCTGGTTTGGGAACTAGAACCACTGGAGATGCCCATGCACTGTTAGAGGGGCGGATTATACCCATCTGTAGCATGTCCTGGATCTCCCTTTGTATAGCAGCTTGGGCATGAGGTGACTCCCGGTAGG
>NW_020715644.1:0-2546 GCF_002925995.2 Terrapene triunguis
GATCTCCCTTTGTATAGCAGCTTGGGCATGAGGTGACTCCCGGTAGGGTGGGGTTCTAATTGGGTGAGCATTACCTGTGTCAATGGAGTGGTATGCCCGTTCGGTCCGTCCTGGAGTGGCTGAGAAAATCGGTGCAAAGCTTGTGCACAGCTCCTTGATCTGCTGTCGCTGCAGACGTCCCAGGGTCGTGGAGAGGTTCACCTCTTCCACGCCACCATTCCTTTTTCCTTCGTAGTAGACACCTGCCGGCCACTCCGCGTCATCTGTTTCCTGGGCTGTAAACTGGCAAACGTTTAATTCTCTGGAATAAAAGGGCTTAAGAGAATTAACATGGTATACCTTAGGCTTTATGTTGGAGGTGGGGGAGGCTATGAGATAGTTAACAGCTCCTAGGCGCTCCTGGACCGTGAATGGTCCTTCCCACGACGCTTCCATTTTATGGGCCTGGAGCGCCTTTAAGACCATGACTTGGTCTCCTACTTTGAAGGACCGTTCTCTGGAATGTTTATCATACCAGGCCTTTTGCTCTTCCTGAGCATCCTTTAGGTTTTCTTTAGCAAGGGCTAAAGAGTGTCGGAGGGTGTTTTGTAGGTTGCTTACAAAGTCTAGAATGTTAGTTCCTGGAGAAGGCGTAAACCCCTCCCATTGCTGCTTCACCAACTGTAATGGCCCCTTAACCTCGCGGCCATACACAAGTTCAAATGGGGAAAACCCTAAACTGGGATGTGGAACAGCCCTGTAGGCAAAAAGCAACTGCTGCAACACTAGGTCCCAATCATTGGAGTGTTCATTTATGAATTTACGTATCATGGCCCCCAAAGTTCCATTAAACCTCTCCACCAGACCATTGGTTTGATGGTGATGAGGGGTGGCAACCAAGTGATTCACCCCATGAGCTTCCCACAGGTTTTTCATGTTCCCTGCCAGGAAATTAGTTCCCGAATCTGTAAGGATGTCGGAGGGCCACCCTACCCTGGCAAAAATGTCTGCTAATGCCTGGCACACACTTTTAGCCTTGGTGTTGCTTAAGGGTACAGCTTCCGGCCATCGGGTAGCAAAATCCATGAAAGTCAGTACGTACTGCTTTCCTCTGGGTGTCTTCTTTGGGAAAGGACCCAGAATATCCACAGCTACTCGCTGAAATGGGACCTCAATTATGGGTAGTGGCTGGAGAGGGGCTTTAACCTGGTCTTGGGGCTTTCCCACTCGTTGGCACACCTCACAAGACCGGACATAATTAGCAACGTCCTTGCCCATTCCCTCCCAGTGGAAGGACTTCCCCAACCGGTCTTTGGTTCTGTTCACCCCAGAATGGCCACTGGGATGATCATGGGCTAAGCTCAAGAGCTTTACCCGATACTTAGTGGGAACCACCAACTGTCTTTGAGGATGCCAGTCTTCCTGGTGCCCACCAGAAAGAGTCTCCTTGTATAAAAGTCCTTGTTCTACAACAAACCGGGATCGGTTAGAAGAGCTGAGAGGCGGTGGGGTGCTCCGTGCCGCCGCCCAAGCTTTCTGAAGGCTGTCATCTGCTTCCTGCTCGGCCTGGAACTGTTCCCTTGATGCTGGAGACATCAGTTCCTCCTTGGACTGTGGACTGGGGCTTGGTCCCTCTGGAAGCGATGCAGGTGCGGGGGCTGTTTCCATTGACTGTGAACCGCTGTCCTCTGGTGCACTATGTGGTATTTCAGGCTCTGGCTGAGCCTCCTGGGTAGGGTTATCTGCTACTTCCGCCAGTTCAGGCTCGCTGGTGCCCTCTGGCATTGGAGTTGTAGACGGGTTTGCAAGCGCTGGACTCAGTGCTGGCAATGGTTCTGGTGCTGGTTGCGTTGTCAGTTCCGGTTCCGGGACTGGCTTTGGCTGGGTCTCTGGGATTGGATCCACTACGGCTGTTGCAGTCGTTGGCAGGGGATCCGGTTCCACCACCTGTGTTTGGGTCTCCGGTAACACAGACGGGGCCCTGGTGGACGGCTCAGGAACAGGGATGGGGGTGAAAGCTTGCTTAGCCTGGCTGCGGGTGACTATTCCCACCCTCTTGGCTAGCTTCACATGGTTGGCCAAGTCTTCCCCCAGCAGCATGGGGATGGGATAATTGTCATATACTGCAAAAGTCCACATTCCTGCCCAGCCCTTGTACTGGACATGCAACTGGGCTGTAGGCAAGGTTACAGACTGTGACACGAAGGGTTGAATTGTCACTGTAGCCTCCGGGTTGATGAGTTTGGGGTCCACTAGGGATTGGTGGATAGTTGACACTTGTGCCCCAGTGTCCCTCCAAGCGATAACCTTCTTTCCGCCCACTCTCAAGGTTTCCCTTCGCTCCGAGGGTATGAGAGAGGCATCTGGGTCTGGGGATCTTTGGTGTGATTGGGGTGTAATGAACTGTAATCGGTTAGGGTTCTTGGGGCAGTGAGCCTTTATATGCCCCAGTTCATTACATTTAAAACATCGCCCTGCTAAGGTATCATCGGGGCGATGTTGGTTGATGGAGACTGGTGTGGTGGGGTGAGAAGGCGTCTGGGGTTTCCCTTGGGATGTGGGTGGGG
>NW_020715645.1:0-1371 GCF_002925995.2 Terrapene triunguis
GATCTCCCTTTGTATAGCAGCTTGGGCATGAGGTGACTCCCGGTAGGATGGGGTTCTAATTGGGTGAGCATTACCTGTGTCAATGGAGTGGTATGCCCGTTCGGTCCGTCCTGGAGTGGCTGAGAAAATCGGTGCAAAGCTTGTGCACAGCTCCTTGATCTGCTGTCGCTGCAGACGTCCCAGGGTCGTGGAGAGGTTCACCTCTTCCACGCCACCATTCCTTGTTCCTTCGTAGTAGACACCTGCAGGCCACTCCGCGTCATCTGTTTCCTGGGCTGTAAACTGGCAAACGTTTAATTCTCTGGAATAAAAGGGCTTAAGAGAATTAACATGGTATACCTTAGGCTTTATGTTGGAGGTGGGGGAGGCTATGAGATAGTTAACAGCTCCTAGGCGCTCCTGGACCGTGAATGGTCCTTCCCACGACGCTTCCATTTTATGGGCCTGGAGCGCCTTTAAGACCATGACTTGGTCTCCTACTTTGAAGGACCGTTCTCTGGAATGTTTATCATACCAGGCCTTTTGCTCTTCCTGAGCATCCTTTAGGTTTTCTTTAGCAAGGGCTAAAGAGTGTCGGAGGGTGTTTTGTAGGTTGCTTACAAAGTCTAGAATGTTAGTTCCTGGAGAAGGCGTAAACCCCTCCCATTGCTGCTTCACCAACTGTAATGGCCCCTTAACCTCGCGGCCATACACAAGTTCAAATGGTGAAAACCCTAAACTGGGATGTGGTACAGCCCTGTAGGCAAAAAGCAACTGCTGCAACACTAGGTCCCAATCATTGGAGTGTTCATTTATGAATTTACGTATCATGGCCCCCAAAGTTCCATTAAACCTCTCCACCAGACCATTGGTTTGATGGTGATGAGGGGTGGCAACCAAGTGATTCACCCCATGAGCTTCCCACAGGTTTTTCATGTTCCCTGCCAGGAAATTAGTTCCCGAATCTGTAAGGATGTCGGAGGGCCACCCTACCCTGGCAAAAATGTCTGCTAATGCCTGGCACACACTTTTAGCCTTGGTGTTGCTTAAGGGTACAGCTTCCGGCCATCGGGTAGCAAAATCCATGAAAGTCAGTACGTACTGCTTTCCTCTGGGTGTCTTCTTTGGGAAAGGACCCAGAATATCCACAGCTACTCGCTGAAATGGGACCTCAATTATGGGTAGTGGCTGGAGAGGGGCTTTAACCTGGTCTTGGGGCTTTCCCACTCGTTGGCACACCTCACAAGACCGGACATAATTAGCAACGTCCTTGCCCATTCCCTCCCAGTGGAAGGACTTCCCCAACCGGTCTTTGGTTCTGTTCACCCCAGAATGGCCACTGGGATGATCATGGGCTAAGCTCAAGAGCTTTACCCGATACTTAGTGGGAAC
>NW_020715645.1:1471-2602 GCF_002925995.2 Terrapene triunguis
AAAGAGTCTCCTTGTATAAAAGTCCTTTTTCTACAACAAACCGGGATCGGTTAGAAGAGCTGAGAGGCGGTGGGGTGCTCCGCGCCGCCGCCCAAGCTTTCTGGAGGCTGTCATCTGCTTCCTGCTCGGCCTGGAACTGTTCCCTTGATGCTGGAGACATCAGTTCCTCCTTGGACTGTGGACTGGGGCTTGGTCCCTCTGGAAGCGATGCAGGTGCTGGGGCTGTTTCCATTGACTGTGAACCGCTGTCCTCTGGTGCACTATGTGGTATTTCAGGCTCTGGCTGAGCCTCTTGGGTAGGGTTATCTGCTGCTTCCGCCAGTTCAGGCTCGCTGGTGCCCTCTGGCATTGGAGTTGTAGACGGGGTTGCAAGCGCTGGACTCAGTGCTGGCAATGGTTCTGGTGCTGGTTGCGTTGCCAGTTCCGGTTCTGGGACTGGCTTTGGCTGGGTCTCTGGGATTGGATCCACTACGGCTGTTGCAGTCGTTGGCAGGGGATCCGGTTCCACCACCTGTGTTTGGGTCTCCGGTAACACCGACGGGGCTCTGGTGGACGGCTCAGGAACAGGGATGGGGGTGAAAGCTTGCTTAGCCTGGCTGCGGGTGACTATTCCCACCCTCTTGGCTAGCTTCACATGGTTGGCCAAGTCTTCCCCCAGCAGCATGGGGATGGGATAATTGTCATATACTGCAAAAGTCCACATTCCTGCCCAGCCCTTGTACTGGACATGCAACTGGGCTGTAGGCAAGGTTACAGACTGTGACACGAAGGGTTGAATTGTCACTGTAGCCTCCGGGTTGATGAGTTTGGGGTCCACTAGGGATTGGTGGATAGTTGACACTTGTGCCCCAGTATCCCTCCAAGCGATAACCTTCTTTCCGCCCACTCTCAAGGTTTCCCTTCGCTCCGAGGGTATGAGAGAGGCATCTGGGTCTGGGGATCTTTGGTGTGACTGGGGTGTAATGAACTGTAATCGGTTGGGGTTCTTGGGGCAGTGAGCCTTTATATGCCCCAGTTCATTACATTTAAAACATCGCCCTGCTAAGGTATCACCGGGGCGATGTTGGTTGGTGGAGACTGGTGGGGTGGGGTGAGAAGGCGTCTGGGGTTTCCCTTGGGATGTGGGTGGGG
>NW_020715646.1:0-9444 GCF_002925995.2 Terrapene triunguis
AGTCTCCTGGGCCTATTTTAATCCCTGACCAGGCTGCTGAAGGTGCCCGTGAAAAGGGCAGCTGAGTTGTGTTGACACCTGTCCTGCTGGTAACGGGACTGAGCCTCCCACCCCTCGTCTCTGACGTCCCCTGGCGAGAGACCTGGCTGTGGTGTGGAAGAGGATCTAGGGTTCTGTCCGCTGAGCCCATTCGGTCTTGACAGAAACAGCTTCTAAGACCAAAGATGAGTCCAAGTTGATTCCATTTTACTAACCTTCGCCCCGGGATGCTCTCTCCATGTACAGGGTCGGCTGGTAGGGTCCCTCTTCAGCAGATAGACGGATTTTTATTAAACTTTCCACCCAGACTGTAACATACAGATCCCAGCTAGACAACAAACATCTGGATCATCACTGAGGACATGTCTATGTTGCAGCAGCGACTCTCAGAGCTTGTGTCAACTGACTCGGGTTTCTGGAGCTCAACGCTACAAGGCTGAAAAGAGCAGTGTAGATGTTCCATGCCAGGCTGAAAACCCAGCAAGGGGAGAGGGTCTCAGAGCCCAGGCTCCATCCTGGGTGTGAACGTCTACACTGCTATTTTTAGCCCAACAGCATGAGCCCTGTGAACCCAAACCAGTTGACCTTGGCTCTGCGACTCGCTGCCATGCGGTTATTTTTTTGCAATGTACACATACCCCGAGTGGCCAGGTGAGCAGCCATGGGCTTCAAAAACATGTGGAGCATCAGTGTGTGTTATGGTCAGTGCTGGAGTTCATAAACATCTGGAGCATTAAGACAGACAGCGCTGGAGTTCATAAACTGCAGGAACATTATTGAGTGTTCACAGGGGATGTGTGGAGGGGTCATAAACACCTGGAATATTAGGATGGGCAATACTGGGATCAATAAACATCTGGAGCATTAAGACAGGCAGTGCTGGAGTTCATAAACATCTGGAGCATTATTGAGTGTTCACATAGGGTGTGTCGAGGATTCATAAACATCTGGAGTATTTCAGATGGGCCGTGTTTGGGTTCATACACATCTGGAGCGTTACTGAAGGTTTAAACGGGATATGGTTGGGGTAAGGAACCCAGGATTTCCTAGCCGTGGTGGGGCAGGATTGGAGACTGCCACAGGGGCAGTCTGGATGTTCTTCAGGCCTTCGCCATCCTTTAGGAGGAAGGTGGGGTCTCCAGGAATGGTGGAGGTGCTCACATGTGGCAGGCTGGTGATCATCACAACGTCTGTCCGCATCGGGGGAGTGGCTGCTTGTGCCGGTGGCCCCTGGGAAGCCTGGCTGGCATAGCTGAGTGCCAGCTGCTCCAAACGTCTCTTCTTGAAGAAGGCCTGGGTGGTGGCGTGCAGCGGCTGCAGGATGCGAGGCACGGGTTTGCCTGGGTGCAGGAAGAAGTCGAAGCCGGAGCAGTCGGTGGGGTCGTAGGATGGCTGCAGGGATGCCTCCCCTTCAGCCGGCCAGGTGAATGGGAATGGCAGGGTGAAGTCCTCGGTCAGCACCCGGATGGCAAAGTCATCATCCTTGCCAAATTCCTTGTAGGCCCTCTGGATGCTGTGGAAATGCTCCTCCCACTTCTTGGTGTCTCCATCATAGATGTCTGGGAAGGACCCCGGCAGGGTCTGGACCAGCACCGAGGGCGAGGACACTGTGGCATCCGTCAGGCTGTAGATGAGCCCTGGGTTGTGGCTTGGCAGGGCTGTCTGGTTGAAGATGGACGGTGGGGGGAGCAGGAATTCTTGCTGGCCGCCCCCTCCTCTTCCTCCTTTGGACTTGGAGGTGATGGCTGAGGCAGGAGCAGCTGGGTTCCCTCCATTGCCTGCACATGTGAACCAAAACATGAAGGTGAAAGTCCCAGGGAGGGGAACGAGGGAACAGGCAGTGCTGTGTGGAGGGGAGACCAACATGGGAGCAGCAACTGGAGTGGAGGAGCAGTGATAGGGATGGAGCATAGGGGTGAGAGGTAGAGAGACAGCAGAAGGGATGTAGGATGGGGTGGTGGGTCAGGAGGCAGAGAAGGTCTTGGCTGACTTGAATATGGGCATGGTCCACCTCCATTGAGAGTGGGAGAGCCATCTGGCCTGCATGTTATTCTACCATGCCGTCTTCTTAGTCAGCTCCACAAACGACTGGGTCCCTCCCACACTCCATCCCCCATATTTACCATTCAGTACCTTGGCTCTGAGGTGAGTAACTGAACTGGCCTGGGGTTGAGGAAGCCATTACTCACATGGCCTAGCAGAACCTCCAGGGACTTGTTTACTACAATCGCCTGGGAAACGACAGGGGCCCTGGGGTGACATCACACAGGAGAAAAGAGAGGGGAGGTGATAGCTGAGGATGACACAGAACAGGAAAAGGGTTGCTGCACCACTAGAATGTAGAACTTGGTTACATACCCCTCTTTCTTGCACCTCCTCAGCTGAGCTCTTTGCCGAAGCACAGGCTTTTCATAGAATTGCACAGAGTGAAACCTCAGGGCTGTTTTATGTAAAACCCTAAACACAGGTGTTAACAGTTCCCAGCTTCAGAGAGAGACAGAGAGAGAGAGAGTCCAGTGCAATGTCTTATAAACTAACACTGAACACATGCAAACGCTCTGCAAATAGTATCTGGTATACTTCTGAATCATTTTTAAACACAAGCTATTTGGTAGTAAATCTAGCCCTTATACAGCCTTCCCACTTTGGTGCTGTTGCATATATTTAAATACAAGCTTTCAACATAGCCTTTACACGTTAGCACACACATAGCAAACCTGGTGCTCTCTGAGCTTCTTTCTGAGATGAGGTCTCAGTCTTTATAACAAGTAGCATGTGTCACCTTCACTGCTTGAAAAGAACGGCAGCATCTTGATTCTTTCCCAAACGCTTGCCTTGTCAGCAAACCAAAGTCTAAAGCTCCTTACATACCAGCCCTTGGATTAATAACAGGGAGGGAGATGGTCCCCAAATTGGACTAGCTGGCTTCTAACTTTCCATGTTCTGTGAGATCCAATAGGTATCTCCGCAGTACTCTCTACAGATGTTGTGGTGGGAAATTTCCCTGGTTTGTGTCCCTTCCAGTTGATCTTCATGAAGTTGACTCCTCTTGTTTGGGTCAAACTCCTCTGACTGAGGATTGAGTTCTGATTGCAGACATTTCCTTTCTATAGCTCGGGTCATTTGAGCCCAATGAAACTGACCTATAGTGAACTCTTGTGTTTCTTCTATTCCCATGTGGTGCATATCTTCTCATGGAATCCTTCTAATGCTGTCTCAATGAGTGTAGGGAATCACTATGCCAAATCTTCTCTTTTCTGAATCTTTCTGTACAAAACCCCATTGGACACCAAAAAGTATAGACAGGTCTTATATTTCTCCTTCTCCTCCTCACCTGACTGGGTCCAGGGCCAGACTCCAGGAAGTGAATCATGTGTCCTATATGCCTTTTTTGTCACTGCAAAACTTTCCAATCAACGGGAATAGAATCTTGGGCATTTGTCTTTCCAAGTTATGGTCTTGGGGTTTGAAACTCTTGTGGTATGCTGAGTCTTCTCCAGGATTGTCCTCCTGAGACCCAGTTTGTACTCTGTGCATCTACGTGATTGTTTTGCTGGCTGTCTTCTTCACAAAAATCCTCCAGCAGGGAGCTTTGCTGTTGGTGCACTAAACTGGGGTGAGGTAAGTTCTCACAGTCTTGTACTAAATGATCTTGCTGTCCACAGTTGACACACATCCATCCTTTTGTCTATCTTTGTACTGCTGACTTACCAGTTCCCTTAGGCTTCTCAGGGGTTAAAATGTCCTGAATTGGGTGGAGCAGGCCTTGGCCCAGTATCTGCGACTGAGCCAACTGCTGCTGCAGAGGTTTCCATTTCCAGTCTATCTCAGAACTCCTCTCAGGATGTTCTTTCCCGTTCCTTCATGCACTGAAGGCCAGCTTTTCTCAGGAATTGCCTGTTTTCATCACAGCACTCTTTCTCCATAGATCTCCCGTTAAGCAAGAGCTCTTCATAGGGAATGTTTCTCCGTTGACCCTATGGATTCTGGATCCTATGTACGATTTGTGCAACAGCCTAATTAGAACTAGTCTTGTATATCCAAATCCAGTTGTGCATCTTCTGTATCAAGCCTCAAGAGTTTCTTAGACTAATGAATGGAATCTAGTGAGTAAAAGTAGTGCGACTGTAAACCAGGACACCTGCGTTCTATTCCCAGTGGTGGGGGAAGGTGGGGCCTAGTGGTTAATAGATTAATAGTTTTTAAGGACAGAAAGGACCATTAGGATCATCTAGTCTGGCCTCGTGCATAATACAGGCCAAAGAGCCTCACCCATCATTTCTGCATCAAGCCCATAAGTTATAGACCAATCAGAAATGATCTTTTAAAAAGCTGTACAGTCTTCAGTCTGGGGAGAGACGGGGGGCTGGGAGTCAGGACGCCTGGGTCCTATTCTCAGGGCTGCACAGAGTGTAGAATCTAGTAGGTTAAAGCAGTGACTCCTGGATTCTACTCCCAACTGGGAGAGGCAGGAGTGCGCACAAGGAGGGGCAAGCAGGGGCATTCGCCCCCACCCCCCAATAATCGTCAGGGGCACAGAACTCGTCCAGCCCTGGGGCTGCGGTTGGGGGGAGGGAAGAGTGAGCTCCTGCCGGTGCTTGGGCGGGTGTGATTGCAAAAAAAGGGGTGAAAGTTAAATTTCTGCGCACTCCCCTGCTGGGAGGGAAGTGAGGTCTAGTGGGTTGGAGCAGGGGGACCTGGGAGACAGGACTCCTGGGTTCTCTCCCGGGCTCTGGGAGGGATACGGTGTTTAGTGGTTAGAGCAGGGGACTAGGGCTCAGCATCCCACACAACAGAGGAAATGGGAGTGTTGAGGAATCTTTAGAAGCCCACAATCGCAGGACATCTGCCTGTCTGTCACACTCAGTAGAGACCATCAAAACCAATCCCTTCTGCACCTTTCAGTCACGAACGCCCCTTCCTTCCCTTTAAGAAACCCACAAAAGAAGAGCTTCCTGCCCTGTGCAGAGTCAGTCTGTGCAGACTGCAGCGACTGTGTCAGGGTCCTGGCCCTGGACAGAGATTAACTCTTAGAAGCCACATCCCACCAACACGCAGGTAAGAAAGTCCCATACCCCTCATCCCTGCCTCAGTACATTGGAGGCTGGATCAGTACTGGGAATAGGCCCCGTTCACTGGGGCTCTATGGAGCCCTTGCTGGGGGTCTATAGGGAGCTGGCTGGTTACATGTTGCTGACCCGTCTTATTTCAAGCAGCTCAATCATGGTAACAGGAGCCAGAAACAAATGGAATGTTTTCTGAAAAGTATTTTAGCAGTAAGCAATTTCTGTAGTTGCCACAGTGACATTATGAAGCCATGAATGGGAGAGTGGGGAGGGCAAGGCAATGGGGAACAGGGGGTCAGGCAGGGCTTGGTGATTGGAAATGGGAAGGGAGACAGGGTTGAGTGTTGGAGACCAGGTGGGGAGATGGGAGGCAGTCAAGGGGCAACCAGAGGGCAGGTGGGGTCAGGCAAGAGGGAACGGGAGGGGAGGCAAGGTCTGCTGAGGGGGAATGTGAGGGGAGCTGGTGGGGCCGGGTAAGGGGAAACAGGAGTGTAGACGGAGGCTTGGAGGGTGAGGACTGTGGTGGCTGGGCGATGGGGAATGAGAAGTCAGGTGTCAAGTGAATGGGAATGAAAGTGGAAATGGGAGGGGAGGCATTTCCACCTGGAAATGGCCAATGGGCAGGGAGGTGTCTATGAGACAGTCTCTCTTAAACCATGGCTCATTCCGTGAAAAAGATTGAGAAGCCCTGATCAAATCCACAGGATTGGGGTTTATTTTAGCAAACTTGGGATTAAAATGTTAGTGCCAATTGCTCTGAAAATTTGAACCTTTCCGAGCTCTGCCTGGGTCCTGGGATGCAGTGGGGCGTTTATATATTTCCTCAGTAGCTTGTGAGACATTTAGAAATCCTATAGACACTCACTTGCCTTCATTAGGATCGTATGGATGAAGATATATTGTGGAATTATTTTAGAATATATTAGCTAGTTGAGCTGGGCAGGAAACAAATATGTCATTTCTCAGAAAATGCTGTGATTATGAAAAAGAATTCCAGTCTGACCCGAAACACAAATAAAAACATTCAATATTTCCCATGAAAGAAAATTCTGAATTTTTTTTTTTGATGTAGGTCATTTGAAATATTTTGTTTCAACTTTGACCTTTTAAAAAGTTAACATTTTTATATGCAAAATTATGAATTTCATTTTTAAATAAAAAATGGAAAGGTTCCATTCCGAAAATGTTGAAATGCTTCGCTTTGTTTTGTTTTTCAAAAGGAAATTTTATCAAAATCAGCATGTTTTTTCTAGATATTTCGATTTCAACTAAAACACCATTTGTCCCTGAAAAATCATTTTGATGAAAAATGTCCAAGAAGTTTGATTAGCTAGCACATTCTAACAAATGTATTCGCAAACTCTACAGTAGACCGGCAATTTGCCCTTTATTTAGCCATCTTAGCACTTTCTAGAGTTATTAATAGAGCTAAGCTAGAGATCGTGTGTGTTATTTACAACTTGCTAGCTAAAACCCCAACCTTTCACATAGGTGCTGGGGGTGCTGCTGCACCCTCTGGGGCTTGAAGTGGTTTCCATCAGAAACAGGGTTATAGTTTGGTGCAATGACTGTCAGCACCCCCACTATACAAATTGTTCCAGCGCGCCTGAACTTTTATCCTCATCAAGATAAGCTTTCAGAGACATGATATTTGTTCTTTGTTTGGTCAGTACAAGATCTGCACTGCCTGAACCTACATCTAGATGGCAGCCTATGAAGGAGCACTTATTCATAATCCAGTTCTCATGGACATGACTCACATAATCTTCATGATGGCCTATAGCCTGGCCTTTCTCTTGGGCATGGTGGGAAATGGCTGGATCATCCTCATCACTGGCTTCCAGGTGAAGAAGACAGTCCCTCCTATGTGGTTCCTTAACATGGCCATTGCTGACTTCATCTTCACCTCCTTCCTACCTTTCAGAGTTAGCTACATAGCCTTGGGCTTTCGTTGGTCCTTGGGCAGCGTGATGTATAAGTTGACCATTATTGTCACCTCGCTCAACATGTTCACTAGGGTTTTCCTCCTCACTGTCATCAACACCGACCACTGCATCTCCATGGCCTGCCCTGTGTGGTCCCGGAACCACAGGTCGCCCCGTCTGGCTTCTTTGGTTATTCTGGTCATATGGCTCCTATCCCTTGCATTGAGCTTGCAGTACCGTGATATCTGGGATTTCATGAGCTCATCTTCAGAGTGGAACGTCACCTCTGGCAATCTGAAGAGTGTCCAAGAGAACCTCTTGCTGAGAAAAAGAAGGATGATGGCCCGAGTTGCTATCCACTTCCTGGTTGGGTTCCTGGTCCCATTAGCCTTGATCATCACCTGCTACATTCTTCTAGCTGCCAAGCTGAGGAAAAGCCATCTCACTCAGTCCAGGAAGCCCCTCAATGTCCACCTTGTCTTGATCCTGATCTTTTACCTCTGCTGGCTCCCGTATCACGTCTTCTACTTCCTGCAGGTCTCAGGTGATGCACCACATTCAGTGATGGAAAAATCCCTGGACATGGGCATCCTCTTTGCTGATGGCCTGCCCTATTTTCACAGCTGCCTCACTCCCATCGTCTTCCTTTCCATGGGCCAGGAGTTCATGGGCTGCAGGGAAAATGCATGTAACTGCCAAAATTCTGTTCACTTGGAAGGAGAGCCAGCTGAATAGGGGAGAAATGTTCAAGGGGAGATGAGATCCATTGATAAACTGTATGCTAGCTCAAGATAACGAGCTTCCTAAGTGTGTTGTGTCCCCCATAGTAACTGAACTGTACAAGAAGATGACAGCCTACTACTGCTAATGAACTTAAGTGCTCCTTCAGCATCTGTGCTTAAAGTGTGGTGCTGAAGGTTCTAGATTCAATCCTTGCTGATGGCACATGCTGGGGGAGGGGGATCATTACACAAAAAGGGGTCTAAATTCATGACCAATATTTTTCATACGGAATGGCTGGGCCTGCAGCGCTTGGGGCACTTGACCACAGGCCTGAGCCGATGGGCGTCTTCCCACCGATATCAGTGGGGATTGGATCAGACCATTGGCAGCAAAGATTGCTCCGAATGCTTTGCTATTGTGCTACTTAAATGCTGGTCTGTAGCATTCTCTGGTGTTTGCTTCCCTGCTGATTTCCTAGGCTCAGGGTCAACATCTAATAGCTTCACAGATCAGCGGTGGTGATTTGCTTTTGCCAATAAAGGAATTTTCTTCCCGTGCTGCTCTCATCTGAACTAATGTACAGTGGCTCTGTGTTGGGGATGGTCTATCTTAGCAGCATCCCTTGTGGTGCAGATGGGGTGGCCACCTAGTGGCTAGACGGGAACAAATTCCAGTGTAACAGAGTCTAATCCTGCAGCTTCCCTCGCCCATGTGAGTGTGAGTGAGGTTCAAAGCCCGGCCCACAGTGCAGTTCAAAGACAAGAGCTGTACCAGATGAGCCAGGAGAAAGGTCAATAGGCAAGACGGGTGCTGCGGACATACACGATCTATTTCCCCACTCGGACATACAGGAGATACAGGACAGACAGGAGAGACAGGAGATACAGGGCACACAGGACATACAGGAGATACAGGACAGACAGGAGATACAGGACGGTTTTCTCAAAGATGGTGCTGCAGGTATATGCACAATATGCTGCACAGCAGATCTCGTGGCTCTAGGAGGGCAGTAGGGTCTAAGGATTAGAGCACAGGGCCTGGGAATCTGGACTCCTGGGTTCTATCGACCTCTGGATGGGGACTGGGATCTAGTGGGTCACAGCAGAGGGCTGGAGAGTCAGGACTCCTGAGTTCTACCCCACAACTCTGTGGGGAATGGGGTCTAGTGGTTGTGGGGGGCTGGTGGGAGTCAGGAGCACCCGATGAGACTATTGAGCAGCAGCCACAAGGACCATGGGAGTCCAGACTGTCTGTGCTCTTTGCTCTCTCCAGCAGGCAGCTGCAGTGACACTGGGTCCATGTTCCCCTGTGCCAATGCTCAGAGCGAGGTTGCTTTATCCTGCAGTGGTTTGTAGGGCTGGTGGTTTTGCTTTCTGATACAGTGGGCCATAAATAATGCAGTTGAATAGGGAGGATAGTTTGCTCTTCTGTTCCCCTTTCTTTGGTGGAACATAGAGCACATTGTAGGCAACCATTAGCTAAGTCTTCATGCCTGTGTGCGGTGAGAAAGGAAGTTGACTTGTCCTAAAGTCAGGTAATTGGACCAAATCCTTTCTATCCACTTCCCCTGCTCTAACCCTGCAGACCCAAATCCCCTCCCCGAGCTGTGGATAGGACCCAGGAGTCCTGACTCTCAGCCCACCGCCCCCCCGACTCTAATGAGGAGACAACTTCCCTCCCAGCACTGGAAA
>NW_020715647.1:0-5004 GCF_002925995.2 Terrapene triunguis
AGTCTCCTGGGCCTATTTTAATCCCTGACCAGGCTGCTGAAGGTGCCAGTGAAATGGGCAGCTGAGTTGTGTTGACACCTGTCCTGCTGGTAACGGGACTGAGCCTCCCACCCCTCATCTCTGACGTCCCATGGCGAGAGACCTGGCTGTGGTGTGGAAGAGGATCTAGGGTTCTGTCCGCTGAGCCCATTCGGTCTTGACAGAAACAGCTTCTAAGACCAAAGATGAGTCCAAGTTGATTCCATTTTACTAACCTTCGCCCCGGGATGCTCTCTCCATGTACAGGGTCGGCTGGTAGGGTCCCTCTTCAGCAGATAGACGGATTTTTATTAAACTTTCCACCCAGACTGTAACATACAGAACCCAGCTAGACAACAAACATCTGGATCATCACTGAGGACATGTCTATGTTGCAGCAGCGACTCTCAGAGCTTGTGTCAACTGACTCGGGTTTCTGGAGCTCAACGCTACAAGGCTGAAAAGAGCAGTGTAGATGTTCCATGCCAGGCTGGAAACCCAGCAAGGGGAGAGAGTCTCAGAGCCCGGGCTCCATCCTGGGTGCGAACGTCTACACTGCTATTTTTAGCCCAACAGCATGAGCCCCATGAACCCAAACCAGTTGACCTTGGCTCTGCGACTCGCTGCCATGGGGTTATTTTTTTGCAATGTAGACATATCCCGAGTGGCCAGGTGAGCAGCCATGGGCTTCAAAAACATGTGGAGCATCAGTGTGTGTTATGGTCAGCGCTGGAGTTCATAAACATCTGGAGCATTAAGACAGACAGCGCTGGAGTTCATAAACTGCAGGAACATTATTGAGTGTTCACAGGGGATGTGTGGAGGGGTCATAAACACCTGGAATATTAGGATGGGCAATACTGGGATCAATAAACATCTGGAGCATTAAGACAGGCAGTGCTGGAGTTCATAAACATCTGGAGCATTATTGAGTGTTCACATAGGGTGTGTCGAGGATTCATAAACATCTGGAGTATTTCAGATGGGCCGTGTTTGGGTTCATACACATCTGGAGCGTTACTGAAGGTTTAAACGGGATATGGTTGGGGTAAGGAACCCAGGATTTCCTAGCCGTGGTGGGGCAGGATTGGAGACTGCCACAGGGGCAGTCTGGATGTTCCTCAGGCCTTCGCCATCCTTTAGGAGGAAGGTGGGGTCTCCAGGAATGGTGGAGGTGCTCACATGTGGCAGGCTGGTGATCATCACAACGTCTGTCCGCATCGGGGGAGTGGCTGCTTGTGCCGGTGGCCCCTGGGAAGCCTGGCTGGCATAGCTGAGTGCCAGCTGCTCCAAACGTCTCTTCTTGAAGAAGGCCTGGGTGGTGGCGTGCAGCGGCTGCAGGATGCGAGGCACGGGTTTGCCTGGGTGCAGGAAGAAGTCGAAGCCGGAGCAGTCGGTGGGGTCGTAGGATGGCTGCAGGGATGCCTCCCCTTCAGCCGGCCAGGTGAATGGGAATGGCAGGGTGAAGTCCTCGGTCAGCACCCGGATGGCAAAGTCATCATCCTTGCCAAATTCCTTGTAGGCCCTCTGGATGCTGTGGAAATGCTCCTCCCACTTCTTGGTGTCTCCATCATAGATGTCTGGGAAGGACCCCGGCAGGGTCTGGACCAGCACCGAGGGCGAGGACACTGTGGCATCCGTCAGGCTGTAGATGAGCCCTGGGTTGTGGCTTGGCAGGGCTGTCTGGTTGAAGATGGACGGTGGGGGGAGCAGGAATTCTTGCTGGCCGCCCCCTCCTCTTCCTCCTTTGGACTTGGAGGTGATGGCTGAGGCAGGAGCAGCTGGGTTCCCTCCATTGCCTGCACATGTGAACCAAAACATGAAGGTGAAAGTCCCAGGGAGGGGAACGAGGGAACAGGCAGTGCTGTGTGGAGGGGAGACCAACATGGGAGCAGCAACTGGAGTGGAGGAGCAGTGATAGGGATGGAGCATAGGGGTGAGAGGTAGAGAGACAGCAGAAGGGATGTAGGATGGGGTGGTGGGTCAGGAGGCAGAGAAGGTCTTGGCTGACTTGAATATGGGCATGGTCCACCTCCATTGAGAGTGGGAGAGCCATCTGGCCTGCATGTTATTCTACCATGCCCTCTTCTTAGTCAGCTCCACAAACGACTGGGTCCCTCCCACACTCCATCCCCCATATTTACCATTCAGTACCTTGGCTCTGAGGTGAGTAACTGAACTGGCCTGGGGTTGAGGAAGCCATTACTCACATGGCCTAGCAGAACCTCCAGGGACTTGTTTACTACAATCGCCTGGGAAACGACAGGGGCCCTGGGGTGACATCACACAGGAGAAAAGAGAGGGGAGGTGATAGCTGAAGATAACACAGAACAGGAAAAGGGTTGCTGCACCACTAGAATGTAGAACTTGGTTACATACCCCTCTTTCTTGCACCTCCTCAGCTGAGCTCTTTGCCGAAGCACAGGCTTTTCACAGGATTGCACAGAGAGAAACCTCAGGGCTGTTTTATGTAAAACCCTGAACTTAGGTGTTAACAGTTCCCAGGCAGCTTCAGAGAGAGACAGAGAGAGAGAGAGTCCAGTGCAATGTCTTATAAACTAACACTGAACACATGCAAACGCTCTGCAAATAGTATCTGGAATACTTCTGAATCATTTTTAAACACAAGCTATTTGGTAGTAAATCTAGCCCTTATACAGCCTTCCCACTTTGGTGCTGTTGCATATATTTAAATACAAGCTTTCGACATAGCCTTTACACGTTAGCACACACATAGCAAACCTGGTGCACTCTGAGCTTCTTTCTGAGATGAGGTCTCAGTCTTCATAACAAGTAGCATGTGTCACCTTCACTGCTTGCAAAGAACGGCATCATCTTGATTCTTTCCCAAACGCTTGCCTTGTCAGCAAACCAAAGTCTAAAGCTCCTTACATACCAGTCCTTGGATTAATAACAGGGAGGGAGATGGTCCCCAAATTGGACTAGCTGGCTTCTAACTTTCCATGTTCTGTGAGATCCAATAGGTATCTCTGCAGTACTCTCTACAGATGTTGTGGTGGGAAATTTCCCTGGTTTGTGTCCCTTCCAGTTGATCTTCATGAAGTTGACTCCTCTTGTTTGGGTCAAACTCCTCTGACTGAGGATTGAGTTCTGATTGCAGACATTTCCTTTCTATAGCTCGGGTCATTTGAGCCCAATGAAACTGACCTATAGTGAACTCTTGTGTTTCTTCTATTCCCATGTGGTGCATATCTTCTCATGGAATCCTTCTAATGCTGTCTCAATGAGTGTAGGGAATCACTATGCCAAATCTTCTCTTTTCTGAATCTTTCTGTACAAAACCCCATTGGACACCAAAAAGTATAGACAGGTCTTATATTTCTCCTTCTCCTCCTCACCTGACTGGGTCCAGGGCCAGACTCCAGGAAGTGAATCATGTGTCCTATATGCCTTTTTTGTCACTGCAAAACTTTCCAATCAACGGGAATAGAATCTTGGGCATTTGTCTTTCCAAGTTATGGTCTTGGGGTTTGAAACTCTTGTGGTATGCTGAGTCTTCTCCAGGATTGTCCTCCTGAGACCCAGTTTGTACTCTGTGCATCTACGTGATTGTTTTGCTGGCTGTCTTCTTCACAAAAATCCTCCAGCAGGGAGCTTTGCTGTTGGTGCACTAAACTGGGGTGAGGTAAGTTCTCACAGTCTTGTACTAAATGATCTTGCTGTCCACAGTTGACACACATCCATCCTTTTGTCTATCTTTGTACTGCTGACTTACCAGTTCCCTTAGGCTTCTCAGGGGTTAAAATGTCCTGAATTGGGTGGAGCAGGCCTTGGCCCAGTATCTGCGACTGAGCCAACTGCTGCTGCAGAGGTTTCCATTTCCAGTCTATCTCAGAACTCCTCTCAGGATGTTCTTTCCCGTTCCTTCATGCACTGAAGGCCAGCTTTTCTCAGGAATTGCCTGTTTTCATCACAGCACTCTTTCTCCATAGATCTCCCGTTAAGCAAGAGCTCTTCATAGGGAATGTTTCTCCGTTGACCCTATGGATTCTGGATCCTATGTACGATTTGTGCAACAGCCTAATTAGAACTAGTCTTGTATATCCAAATCCAGTTGTGCATCTTCTGTATCAAGCCTCAAGAGTTTCTTAGACTAATGAATGGAATCTAGTGAGTAAAAGTAGTGCGACTGTAAACCAGGACACCTGCGTTCTATTCCCAGTGGTGGGGGAAGGTGGGGCCTAGTGGTTAATAGATTAATAGTTTTTAAGGACAGAAAGGACCATTAGGATCATCTAGTCTGGCCTCGTGCATAATACAGGCCAAAGAGCCTCACCCATCATTTCTGCATCAAGCCCATAAGTTATAGACCAATCAGAAATGATCTTTTAAAAAGCTGTACAGTCTTCAGTCTGGGGAGAGACGGGGGGCTGGGAGTCAGGACGCCTGGGTCCTATTCTCAGGGCTGCACAGAGTGTAGAATCTAGTAGGTTAAAGCAGTGACTCCTGGATTCTACTCCCAACTGGGAGAGGCAGGAGTGCGCACAAGGAGGGGCAAGCAGGGGCATTCGCCCCCACCCCCCAATAATCGTCAGGGGCACAGAACTCGTCCAGCCCTGGGGCTGCGGTTGGGGGGAGGGAAGAGTGAGCTCCTGCCGGTGCTTGGGCGGGTGTGATTGCAAAAAAAGGGGTGAAAGTTAAATTTCTGCGCACTCCCCTGCTGGGAGGGAAGTGAGGTCTAGTGGGTTGGAGCAGGGGGACCTGGGAGACAGGACTCCTGGGTTCTCTCCCGGGCGCTGGGAGGGATACGGTGTTTAGTGGTTAGAGCAGGGGACTAGGGCTCAGCATCCCACACAACAGAGGAAATGGGAGTGTTGAGGAATCTTTAGAAGCCCACAATCGCAGGACATCTGCCTGTCTGTCACACTCAGTAGAGACCATCAAAACCAATCCCTTCTGCACCTGTCAGTCACGAACGCCCCTTCCTTCCCTTTAAGAAACCCACAAAAGAAGAGCTTCCTGCCC
>NW_020715648.1:0-1469 GCF_002925995.2 Terrapene triunguis
GTGCAGAGTCAGTCTGTGCAGACTGCAGCGACTGTGTCAGGGTCCTGGCCCTGGACAGAGATTAACTCTTAGAAGCCACATCCCACCAACACGCAGGTAAGAAAGTCCCATACCCCTCATCCCTGCCTTAGTACATTGGAGGCTGGATCAGTACTGGGAATAGGCCCCGTTCACTGGGGCTCTATGGAGCCCTTGCTGGGGGTCTATAGGGAGCTGGCTGGTTACATGTTGCTGACCCATCTTATTTCTAGCAGCTCAATCATGGTAACAGGAGCCAGAAACAAATGGAATGTTTTCTGAAAAGTATTTTAGCAGTAAGCAATTTCTGTAGTTGCCACAGTGACATTATGAAGCCATGAATGGGAGAGTGGGGAGGGCAAGGCAATGGGGAACAGGGGGTCAGGCAGGGCTTGGTGATTGGAAATGGGAAGGGAGACAGGGTTGAGTGTTGGAGACCAGGTGGGGAGATGGGAGGCAGTCAAGAGGCAACCAGAGGGCAGGTGGAGTCAGGCAAGAGGGAACGGGAGGGGAGGCAAGGTCTGCTGAGGGGGAATGTGAGGGGAGCTGGTGGGGCTGGGTAAGGGGAAACAGGAGTGTAGACGGAGGCTTGGAGGGTGAGGACTGTGGTGGCTGGGCGATGGGGAATGAGAAGTCAGGTGTCAAGTGAATGGGAATGAAAGTGGAAATGGGAGGGGAGGCATTTCCACCTGGAAATGGCCAATGGGCAGGGAGGTGTCTATGAGACAGTCTCTCTTAAACCATGGCTCATTCCGTGAAAAAGATTGAGAAGCCCTGATCAAATCCACAGGATTGGGGTTTATTTTAGCAAACTTGGGTTTAAAATGTTAGTGCCAATTGCTCTGAAAATTTGAACCTTTCCGAGCTCTGCCTGGGTCCTGGGATGCAGTGGGGCGTTTATATATTTCCTCAGTATCTTGTGAGACATTTAGAAATCCTATAGACACTCACTTGCCTTCATTAGGATCGTATGGATGAAGATATATTGTGGAATTATTTTTAGAATATATTAGCTAGTTGAGCTGGGCAGGAAACAAATATGTCATTTCTCAGAAAATGCTGTGATTATGAAAAAGAATTCCAGTCTGACCCGAAACACAAATAAAAACATTCAATATTTCCCATGAAAGAAAATTCTGAATTTTTTTTTTTGATGTAGGTCATTTGAAATATTTTGTTTCAACTTTGACCTTTTAAAAAGTTAACATTTTTATATGCAAAATTATGAATTTCATTTTTAAATAAAAAATGGAAAGGTTCCATTCCGAAAATGTTGAAATGCTTCGCTTTGTTTTGTTTTTCAAAAGGAAATTTTATCAAAATCAGCATGTTTTTTCTAGATATTTCGATTTCAACTAAAACACCATTTGTCCCTGAAAAATCATTTTGATGAAAAATGTCCAAGAAGTTTGATTAGCTAGCACATTCTAACAAATGTATTCGCAAACTCT
>NW_020715649.1:0-3022 GCF_002925995.2 Terrapene triunguis
GAAGTTTGATTAGCTAGCACATTCTAACAAATGTATTCGCAAACTCTACAGTAGACCGGCAATTTGCCCTTTATTTAGCCATCTTAGCACTTTCTAGAGTTATTAATAGAGCTAAGCTAGAGATCGTGTGTGTTATTTACAACTTGCTAGCTAAAACCCCAACCTTTCACATAGGTGCTGGGGGTGCTGCTGCACCCTCTGGGGCTTGAAGTGGTTTCCATCAGAAACAGGGTTATAGTTTGGTGCAATGACTGTCAGCACCCCCACTATACAAATTGTTCCAGCGCGCCTGAACTTTTATCCTCATCAAGATAAGCTTTCAGAGACATGATATTTGTTCTTTGTTTGGTCAGTACAAGATCTGCACTGCCTGAACCTACATCTAGATGGCAGCCTATGAAGGAGCACTTATTCATAATCCAGTTCTCATGGACATGACTCACATAATCTTCATGGTGGCCTATAGCCTGGCCTTTCTCTTGGGCATGGTGGGAAATGGCTGGATCATCCTCATCACTGGCTTCCAGGTGAAGAAGACAGTCCCTCCTATGTGGTTCCTTAACATGGCCATTGCTGACTTCATCTTCACCTCCTTCCTACCTTTCAGAGTTAGCTACATAGCCTTGGGCTTTCGTTGGTCCTTGGGCAGCGTGATGTATAAGTTGACCATTATTGTCACCTCGCTCAACATGTTCACTAGGGTTTTCCTCCTCACTGTCATCAACGCCGACCACTGCATCTCCATGGCCTGCCCTGTGTGGTCCCGGAACCACAGGTCGCCCCGTCTGGCTTCTTTGGTTATTCTGGTCATATGGCTCCTATCCCTTGCATTGAGCTTGCAGTACCGTGATATCTGGGATTTCATGAGCTCATCTTCAGAGTGGAACGTCACCTCTGGCAATCTGAAGAGTGTCCAAGAGAACATCTTGCTGAAAAAAAGAAGGATGATGGCCCGAGTTGCTATCCACTTCCTGGTTGGGTTCCTGGTCCCATTAGCCTTGATCATCACCTGCTACATTCTTCTAGCTGCCAAGCTGAGGAGAAGCCATCTCACTCAGTCCAGGAAACCCCTCAATGTCCATCTTGTCTTGATCCTGATCTTTTACCTCTGCTGGCTCCCGTATCACGTCTTCTACTTCCTGCAGGTCTCAGGTGATGCACCACATTCAGTGATGGAAAAATCCCTGGACATGGGCATCCTCTTTGCTGATGGCCTGCCCTATTTTCACAGCTGCCTCACTCCCATCGTCTTCCTTTCCATGGGCCAGGAGTTCATGGGCTGCAGGGAAAATGCATGTAACTGCCAAAATGCTGTTCACTTGGAAGGAGAGCCAGCTGAATAGGGGAGAAATGTTCAAGGGGAGATGGGATCCATTGATAAACTGTATGCTAGCTCAAGATAACGAGCTTCCTAAGTGTGTTGTGTCCCCCATAGTAACTGAACTGTACAAGAAGATGACAGCCTACTACTGCTAATGAACTTAAGTGCTCCTTCAGCATCTGTGCTTAAAGTGTGGTGCTGAAGGTTCTAGGTTCAATCCTTGCTGATGGCACATGCTGGGGGAGGGGGATCACTACACAAAAAGGGGTCTAAATTCATGACCAATATTTTTCATACGGAATGGCTGGGCCTGCAGCGCTTGGGGCACTTGACCACAGGCCTGAGCCGATGGGCGTCTTCCCACCGATATCAGTGGGGATTGGATCAGACCATTGGCAGCAAAGATTGCTCCGAATGCTTTGCTATTGTGCTACTTAAATGCTGGTCTGTAGCATTCTCTGGTGTTTGCTTCCCTGCTGATTTTCTAGGCTCAGGGTCAACATCTAATAGCTTCACAGAACAGCGGTGGTGATTTTCTTTTGCCAATAAAGGAATTTTCTTCCCGTGCTGCTCTCATCTGAACTAATGTACAGGGGCTCTGTGTTGGGGATGGTCTATCTTAGCAGCATCCCTTGTGGTGCAGATGGGGTGGCCACCTAGTGGCTAGACGGGAACAAATTCCAGTGTAACAGAGTCTAATCCTGCAGCTTCCCTCGCCCATGTGAGTGTGAGTGAGGTTCAAAGCCCGGCCCACAGTGCAGTTCAAAGACAAGAGCTGTACCAGATGAGCCAGGAGAAAGGTCAATAGGCAAGACGGGTGCTGCGGACATACACGATCTATTTCCCCACTCGGACATACAGGAGATACAGGACAGACAGGAGAGACAGGAGATACAGGGCACACAGGACATACAGGAGATACAGGACAGACAGGAGATACAGGACGGTTTTCTCAAAGATGGTGCTGCAGGTATATGCACAATATGCTGCACAGCAGATCTCGTGGCTCTAGGAGGGCAGTAGGGTCTAAGGATTAGAGCACAGGGCCTGGGAATCTGGACTCTTGGGTTCTATCCACCTCTGGATGGGACTGGGATCTAATGGGTCACAGCAGACAGCCGGGGAGTCAGGACTCCTGAGTTCTACTCCACAACTCTGTGGGGAATGGGGTCTAGTGGTTGTGGGGGGCTGGTGGGAGTCAGGAGCACCCGATGAGACTATTGAGCAGCAGCCACAAGGACCATGGGAGTCCAGACTGTCTGTGCTCTTTGCTCTCTCCAGCAGGCAGCTGCAGTGACACTGGGTCCATGTTCCCCTGTGCCAATGCTCAGAGCGAGGTTGCTTTATCCTGCAGTGGTTTGTAGGGCTGGTGGTTTTGCTTTCTGATACAGTGGGCCATAAATAATGCAGTTGAATAGGGAGGATAGTTTGCTCTTCTGTTCCCCTTTCTTTGGTGGAACATAGAGCACATTGTAGGCAACCATTAGCTAAGTCTTCATGCCTGTGTGCGGTGAGAAAGGAAGTTGACTTGTCCTAAAGTCAGGTAATTGGACCAAATCCTTTCTATCCACTTCCCCTGCTCTAACCCTGCAGACCCAAATCCCCTCCCCGAGCTGTGGATAGGACCCAGGAGTCCTGACTCTCAGCCCACCGCCCCCCCCGACTCTAATGAGGAGACAACTTCCCTCCCAGCACTGGAAA
>NW_020715650.1:0-1490 GCF_002925995.2 Terrapene triunguis
CAAAAGAAGAGCTTCCTGCCCTGTGCAGAGTCAGTCTGTGCAGACTGTAGCGACTGTGTCAGGGTCCTGGCCCTGGACAGAGATTAACTCTTAGAAGCCACATCCCACCAACACGCAGGTAAGAAAGTCCCATACCCCTCATCCCTGCCTTAGTACATTGGAGGCTGGATCAGTACTGGGAATAGGCCCCGTTCACTGGGGCTCTATGGAGCCCTTGCTGGGGGTCTATAGGGACCTGGCTGGTTACATGTTGCTGACCCATCTTATTTCTAGCAGCTCAATCATGGTAACAGGAGCCAGAAACAAATGGAATGTTTTCTGAAAAGTATTTTAGCAGTAAGCAATTTCTGTAGTTGCCACAGTGACATTATGAAGCCATGAATGGGAGAGTGGGGAGGGCAAGGCAATGGGGAACAGGGGGTCAGGCAGGGCTTGGTGATTGGAAATGGGAAGGGAGACAGGGTTGAGTGTTGGAGACCAGGTGGGGAGATGGGAGGCAGTCAAGAGGCAACCAGAGGGCAGGTGGAGTCAGGCAAGAGGGAACGGGAGGGGAGGCAAGGTCTGCTGAGGGGGAATGTGAGGGGAGCTGGTGGGGCTGGGTAAGGGGAAACAGGAGTGTAGACGGAGGCTTGGAGGGTGAGGACTGTGGTGGCTGGGCGATGGGGAATGAGAAGTCAGGTGTCAAGTGAATGGGAATGAAAGTGGAAATGGGAGGGGAGGCATTTCCACCTGGAAATGGCCAATGGGCAAGGAGGTGTCTATGAGACAGTCTCTCTTAAACCATGGCTCATTCCGTGAAAAAGATTGAGAAGCCCTGATCAAATCCACAGGATTGGGGTTTATTTTAGCAAACTTGGGATTAAAATGTTAGTGCCAATTGCTCTGAAAATTTGAACCTTTCCGAGCTCTGCCTGGGTCCTGGGATGCAGTGGGGCGTTTATATATTTCCTCAGTATCTTGTGAGACATTTAGAAATCCTATAGACACTCACTTGCCTTCATTAGGATCGTATGGATGAAGATATATTGTGGAATTATTTTTAGAATATATTAGCTAGTTGAGCTGGGCAGGAAACAAATATGTCATTTCTCAGAAAATGCTGTGATTATGAAAAAGAATTCCAGTCTGACCCGAAACACAAATAAAAATATTCAATATTTCCCATGAAAGAAAATTCTGATTTTTTTTTTTGATGTAGGTCATTTGAAATATTTTGTTTCAACTTTGACCTTTTAAAAAGTTAACATTTTTATATGCAAAATTATGAATTTCATTTTTAAATAAAAAATGGAAAGGTTCCATTCCGAAAATGTTGAAATGCTTCGCTTTGTTTTGTTTTTCAAAAGGAAATTTTATCAAAATCAGCATGTTTTTTCTAGATATTTCGATTTCAACTAAAACACCATTTGTCCCTGAAAAATCATTTTGATGAAAAATGTCCAGGAAGTTTGATTAGCTAGCACATTCTAACAAATGTATTCGCAAACTCT
>NW_020715651.1:0-7091 GCF_002925995.2 Terrapene triunguis
TATTCAGAGAAGCAGCGGATGGCGCTATGGATCCATCATTACAAGGCGACATATTAAGGGCCATCAAAACCTGGTGGGGTGGGAAGATGACGTGCTGGACTTCCACCTGGGCTCACAAACAAGATGGGCACATAGCACCAGGCCTATCTAATCATCTCTCCATGATGTGACTCTTGTCCTCCTTTGCCCCCTCTTACCCTTTAGTGTTGTCCTTACTGGATTGTTTCCCACTTAAACTGGAAGCTTCTCAAGACAGGGACCTGTCGTGTTGTTTTTCTCCTCAAAGTGCCGTGCGCCATACAGAATAGGAAGTGAGCAGCAAGCAGACTTCGGAGGGTGTGAGTCCCTGAGGGAGGGGCTGGCTGGCATTTCATTTCCAGAATCAATATTCTCTGTATTGTTGGTGTCACTGTTTTAAAACATTCTACTGATCATTTGTAGAGGATCAGCAGGGAGAGGGCCATGCTGTTCCCAGGTCCCGAGTAGGAAGGCAAGATGGGAGATGCAAGGGCTCCTCCACACTTGCAGTCACTGCATGGGGCTACGGCTACTGGGGGAGGGGTACAGAGGAGGAAGGACATGGCCCTACTCCCCGCTGCACCAGCCAGTAGAATTCTCCAGCCACGGAGGGGGGAGTATGCTGCTACCCTTCAGGGCTGGCACAGGGGTTGCACTCCCCAGCAGCTCTGGGAGGCAATAGACAATACGGGCCCGTGCCTTCAAGACTCGACAGAGCCCAGAGACCATCCAAAAAAGATGCTGTTTTCATGCAGGAGAGCAGGCAGCTTGCCGTGGGGACCCTACCTCCAGCAGTCACAGGTTTGCAGACAAGCCTTCCCTTAGTACTGATGCACTTATGCCCTGCAGGACAGTCCTGGGCATCTCCACACTTGAGCAAACATCTGCTAGTAAATCCTGGTCACATTGGGAGAAATCCAGGGTTAGAAAAGGTATGTTGCAGAGAGAACGAAAAACAATCTGACACTGAAGCAGAGGCAGGGCTGGGAGAGTACACCCCTCCCAGGGACTCCCTCCCTCCCAGAAAACGGGACTCTCTCAAACAGTGGATTCTTCAAAGAGAATTGAAGAATGTCAGAGCTTCCCTACTGGGTCAGACCAATTGTCAATCTAGACCAGTAGCCTGTCTCCAACAGTGGCCACGCTCAAGGAGACTGTATAGAACAGGGCAATTCTGGAGTGATCCACCACTGTCTTCCACTGCTGGCTTCTGGCATTCAGAGGTTTAGGGTCGCCCCAAGCATGGGGTTGCATCCCTGACCATCTGGGCTAATAGCCATTGATGGACCTATTCTCCATGAATTTATCTAGTTCTTTTATTAACCCAGTTATACTTTTGGCCTTCACAACATCCCATGGCAATGAGTTCCACAGGTTAATGCTGTGTTGTGTGCAAAAGTACTTCATCTTGTTTGTATTAAACCTGCTGCCTATTAATTTCACTGGGTGACCCCTGGTTTTTGTATTGTGGGAAAGGGTAAATAACCCTTCCCTATTCATTTTTTCCACATCAGTCATGATTTTATAGACCTCTATCATATAAGAACATAAGAATGGCCATACTGGGTCAGACCAAAGGTCCATCCAGCCCAGTATCCTGTCTACCAACAGTGGCCAATGCCAGGTGCCCCAGAGGGGTGAACCTAACAGGTAATGATCAAGTGATCTCTCTCCTGCCATCCATCTCCACCCTCTGACAAACAGAGGCTAGGGACACCATTCCTTACCCATCCTGGCTAATAGCCATTGATGGACTTAACCACCATGAATTTATCTAGTTCTCTTTTAAACCCTGTTATAGTCCTAGCCTTCACAACCTCCTCAGGCAAGACGTTCCACAGGTTGACTGTGCGCTGTGTGAAGAAGAACTTCCTTTTATTTGTTTTAAATCTGCTGCCCATTAATTTCATTTGGTGGCCCCTAGTTCTTATATTATGGAAACAAGTAAATAACTTTTCCTTATTCACTTTCTCCACACCACTCATGATTTTATATACCTCTATCATATCCCCCTTAGTCTCCTCTTTTCCAAGCTGAAAAGTCCTAGCCTCTTTAATCTCTCCTCATATGGGACCCGTTCCAAACCCCTAATCATTTTAGTTGCCCTTTTCTGAAATTTTTCTAATGCCAGTATATCTTTTTTGAGATGAGGAGACCACATCTGTACGCAGTATTCAAGATGTGGGCATACCATGGATTTATATAAGGGCAATAAGATATTCTCCGTCTTATTCTCTATCCTTTTTTTAATGATTCCTAACATCCTGTTTGCTTTTTTGACTGCCGCTGCACACTGCGTGGACATCTTCAGAGAACTCTCCATGATGACTCCAAGATCTCTTTCCTAATTAGTTGTAGCTAAATTAGCCCCCATCATATTGTACGTATAGTTGGGGTTATTTTTTCCAATGTGCATTACATTTATCCACATTAAATTTCATTTGCCATTTTGTTGCCCAATCACTTAGTTTTGTGAGATCTTTTTGAAGTTCTTCACAGTCTGCTTTGGTCTTAACTATCTTGAGCAGTTTAGTATCATCTGCAAACTTTGCCACCTCACTGTTTACCCCTTTCTCCAGACCATTTATGAATAAGTTGAATAGGATTGGTCCTAGGACTGACCCTTGGGGAACACCACTAGTTACCCCTCTCCATTCTGAAAATTTACCATTTATTCCTACCATTTGTTCCCTGTCTTTTAACCAGTTCTCAATCCATGAAAGGATCTTCCCGCTTATCCCATGAGAACTTAATTTACGTAAGAGCCTTTGGTGAGGGACCTTGTCAAAGGCTTTCTGGAAATCTAAGTACACTATGTCCACTGGATCCCTTGTCCACATGTTTGTTGACCCCTTCAAAGAAATCTAATAGATTAGTAAGATGTGATTTCCCTTTACAGAAACCATGTTGACTTGTGCCCAAGAAATTATGTTCTTCTAGGTGTCTGACAATTTTATTCTTTACTATTGTTTCAACTAATTTGCCCGGTGCTGACGTTAGACTTACCGGTCTGTAATTGCCGGGATCACCTCTAGAGCCCTTTTTAAATATTGGCATTACATTAGCTATCTTCTAGTCATTGGGTACAGAAGCTGATTTAAAGGACAGGTTACAAACCATAGTTAATAGTTCTTCAATTTCACATTTGAGTTCTTTCAGAACTCTTGGGTGAATGCCACCTGGTCCCGGTGACTTGTTACTGTTAAGTTTATCAATTAATTCCAAAACCTCCTCTAGTGACACTTCAATCTGTGACAATTCCTCAGATTTGTCACCTACAAAGGACGGCTCAGGTTTGGGAATCTCCCTAACATCCTCAGCCGTGAAGACTGAAGCAAAGAATTCATTTAGTTTCCCCGCAATGACTTTATCGTCTTTAAGTGCTCCTTTTGTATCTCGATCGTCCAGGGGCCCCACTGGTTGTTTAACAGGCTTCCTGCTTCTGATGTACTTAAAAAACATTTTGTTATTACCTTTGGAGTTTTTGGCTAGCTGTTCTTCAAACTCCTTTTTGGCATTTCTTATTACATTTTTACACTTAATTTGGCAATGTTTACGCTCCTTTTTACCTCACTAGGATTTGACTTCCACTTGTTAAAAGATGCCTTTTTATCTCTCACTACTTCTTTTACATGGTTGTTAAGCCACGGTGGCTCTTTTTTAATTCTATTACTGTGTTTTTTAATTCGGGGTATACATTTAAGTTGGGCCACTATTATGGTGTCTTTGAAAAGTGTCCATGCAGCTTGCAGGGATTTCACTCTAGTCACTGTACCTTTTAATTTCTGTTTAACTAACCTCCTCATTTTTGCATAGTTCCCCTTTATGAAATTAAATGCCACAGTGTTGGGCTGTTGAGATGTTCTTCCCACCACAGGAATGTTAAATGTTATTATATTATGGTCACTATTTCCAAGCGGTCCTGTTATAGTTACCTCTTGGACCAGATCCTGCACTCCACTCAGGACTAAATTGAGAATTGCCTCTCCCCTTGTGGGTTCCCGTATCTCCCCTTTATCTTCTCTTTTCTAAGATGAACAGCCCTAATCCAATGGAAGCAGCTCCAGACCCTTGGGCATCTTTATTGCCCTTCTCTGAACTTTTTCTAGTTGCACTGTATACTTTTTGAGATAGGGTGACAAGAACTACACAAAGTAGTCACGGTGTGGGCGTACCATGGATCTATACAGTGGCAATATTTTCTGTCTGATTTTCTATCCTTTTCCTAATAGTTCCTAACATTCCATTAGCTTTTTTTACCGTGGCTGCACATTGAACTGAAGTTTTCAGAGAACTATCCACAGTGACTCCAAGATCTCTTTCTTGAGTGGTAACAGCTAATTTAGAAGCCATCATTGGATATATATAGTGGGGATTATTTTTTTCCAATGTGCATTAGTTTGCAGTTATCAGTGTTGAACTTCATCTGCCATTTTGTTGCCCCGTCACCCACCTTTGCGAGATCCCCCTGTAACTCTATGCAGTCATCTTTGGATTTAACAATCTTGAATAATTTTGTATCATCTGCAAATTTTGCCTCTTCAACTCCCTTTTCCAGGTCATTGACAGACATGTTGAACAGTACAGGACCCAGGACAGATCCTTGGGGGACCCCATTGTTTACCTCTGTCCATTCTGAAAACTGACTATTTATTCCTACCCTTTGTTTCCTGTCTTTTAACCAGTTACTGATCCACGAGAGGACCTTCCCTCTTATCCCATGACTGCTTAGTTTCCTTAAGAGCCTTTGTTGAGGAACCTTGTCGAAGGCTTTCTGAAAATCCAAGTACACTATATCCACTGGGTCACCCTTATCCACATGCTTGTTGACCCCCTCAAAGAATTCTAATGGATTGATGTGACTTCCCTTTACAAAAGCCGTGTTGACTCTTCCCCAACAAATCATGTTTATCTAGGTGTCTGGTCAGTCTATTCTTTAATGTAGTTTCTACCAGTTTGCCGGGTACTGAAGTTAGGGTCACTGGCCAGTAATTGTCAGGATCGCCTCTGGAGCCCTTTTTAAAAATCGGTATTATATTAGCTACCTTCCAGTCATCTGGTGCAACGGCTGATTTCAGCGATAGGTTACATACCACAGTTAGTAGTTCTGCAATTTCATATTTGAGTTCCTTCAGAACTCTTGGGTGAATACCCTCTGGTCCTGGTGACTTATTACTGTTTAAATGTTCAGTTTGTTCTAAAACCTCTTCTATTGACACATCTGTGTGGGACAGTACTTCAGATTTGTCACCCAAAAAAAAAATAGCTCTGATGTGGGAATCTCCCCCATATCCTCTGCAGTGAAGACGGATGCAAAGAATTAATTTAGCTTCTCTGCAATGGCCTTGTCTTCCCTGAGTGCTCCTTTAACAATTTTGTCATCTAGTTCTCCCACTGCCTGTTTGGCAGGCTTCCTGCTTCTGATGTATTTAAAGATTTCTTATTGTTACCACCTTCTTCCAGTGCAGTTAGACAAACAGACATACAACTCCAACTCATCCAATGGGTTTGTGGCATCAGCAAATAGCTATACACTGTGTGATAACGCAGATAATGTGGAGCCTTAGAAACTCCTTGGAATGGATTTTTAGCAAGCTGCTTGAGAAATGAATGCCACACATTTCCAAACCCAGGCCTCTAAGCTCACACTTAGGAACCTAAATAAGTGGCCTCATTATCAGAGGTGCTGAGAACCCACAGCTTCCATGGAAGTCTATTTAGGAGCCTAAACACGGCTGAAGGAGCCTGATCTCCAGCACTCAAATTTGAGCCTTTGGGCTGAATTAGATAAAAGGACTCTACAGGATGGTCAACATGGAACATGCCAATACGTGGCTGAACAACGAAGGAGCTGATCCAGCTGACTCCAATGGGAGCAGTAGCAGGCTCACAGAGATGCAGGGCATTTCTCCACAGCACATGGACATTTCCAACACTTAGGACTTTGCAATCCCCACCTTTGATTTTCTTCAGCCACAGGAAAGAGACCTTCCTTCTGTGGGTCAAGGGAGACATTTCAGCTCTTGCCCTTTGGGAGCTAACTGAGGGCCTAGCAATATGGGCACAGCTGATCAGTCAAGAAGGAATCAAGTGTTTTGCATAAAGCGCCCCGCTGGGAAAACAGCAGCATAGATTGTTTTTGGCTTTTTCTCCAAATGCCCCTTTGAGCTGACACTCGGCACACAATGCTCCAAACCAAACAGACCCTTTCTCAGAGATCTGAGCAAATGACCAGAGGCTTTTCAGGGGTAGCTCAGCAGAGTCACTGGGCTGCGCTGTCATATGGGGATGCTTTCCAAGCCTGCAAAGTTAGTGTTTGGCTGCTGAAATGCCAGCAGGACCCCAAGGTTTGGTCTGTGTTAACAAACCCCATCCAAGAAGAGAGCACGTTGGAAGCAGGTCTGTGTGTCCTGAGGAATCAGGAGCACCCAGCAGCCCAAAAAAGGCTGTTCCTGACGGGCTTCCCTGCCAAGTTTCACGTTTGAGACGAGAAACAGAGTTCAGAGCAGAAACAGCCTTGGGGACCCACGTGAAGTCCCATGGGTAGAGCCTCCCCTCTTCTCTCCCCGTCTATACCTGGTTCCTCAACCTCAGACAACCCTGTTCCCTCTCGCTGACTCCTGCCTGCCAACCTACAACCAGCTCAGATTGTGGCTACCTCCCTCCCACCCATTTACATGTCCACAGCTTCTGGGGACTGTTCTCCGAGAATCAGAGAGTCGGTAGGTGCAGCTCAGATGCCTCTTCCCAAACAGGGACTTGGGGAGGGCAGTTAGGGACGATGTTCTGTGCCAAAGGCAGCAGGAGCTGGAGCCAGGCGCCAGTGTGGCTGAGGAGTCTGAGATGATGGAGCTCTGGCTGGCATGCTAGGTATGAGCATGGTGCACAGCCCCCATAAAACAGTGCAAATCACATAGTCCTTGGGATGCTGTAGTGCCGAGTTTGGGCGCCTGCGTATTCTTATATTGATAATAAAAGCCTCCAACTAAAACAGTCCAGAGCCTGCCAGCCTGAGCCCTCAGATGCCTGGCCCTCAGTGCCTGTCACTCAGCATCTCGGGAACTCGCAGTGTG
>NW_020715652.1:0-7091 GCF_002925995.2 Terrapene triunguis
TATTCAGAGAAGCAGCGGATGGCGCTATGGATCCATCATTACAAGGCGACATATTAAGGGCCATCAAAACCTGGTGGGGTGGGAAGATGACGTGCTGGACTTCCACCTGGGCTCACAAACAAGATGGGCACATAGCACCAGGCCTATCTAATCATCTCTCCATGATGTGACTCTTGTCCTCCTTTGCCCCCTCTTACCCTTTAGTGTTGTCCTTACTGGATTGTTTCCCACTTAAACTGGAAGCTTCTCAAGACAGGGACCTGTCGTGTTGTTTTTCTCCTCAAAGTGCCGTGCGCCATACAGAATGGTAAGTGAGCAGCAAGCAGACTTCGGAGGGTGTGAGTCCCTGAGGGAGGGGCTGGCTGGCATTTCATTTCCAGAATCAATATTCTCTGTATTGTTGGTGTCACTGTTTTAAAACATCCTACTGATCATTTGTAGAGGATCAGCAGGGAGAGGGCCATGCTGTTCCCAGGTCCCGAGTAGGAAGGCAAGATGGGAGATGCAAGGGCTCCTCCACACTTGCAGTCACTGCATGGGGCTACGGCTACTGGGGGAGGGGTACAGAGGAGGAAGGACATGGCCCTACTCCCCGCTGCACCAGCCAGTAGAATTCTCCAGCCACGGAGGGGGGAGTATGCTGCTACCCTTCAGGGCTGGCACAGGGGTTGCACTCCCCAGCAGCTCTGGGAGGCAATAGACAATACGGGCCCATGCCTTCAAGACTCAACAGAGCCCAGAGACCATCCAAAAAAGATGCTGTTTTCATGCAGGAGAGCAGGCAGCTTGCCGTGGGGACCCTACCTCCAGCAGTCACAGGTTTGCAGATAAGCCTTCCCTTAGTACTGATGCACTTATGCCCTGCAGGACAGTCCTGGTCATCTCCACACTTGAGCAAACATCTGCTAGTAAATCCTGGTCACGTTGGGAGAAATCCAGGGTTAGAAAAGGTATGTTGCAGAGAGAATGAAAAACAATCTGACACTGAAGCAGAGGCAGGGCTGGGAGAGTACACCCCTCCCAGGGACTCCCTCCCTCCCAGAAAACGGGACTCTCTCAAACAGTGGATTCTTCAAAGAGAATTGAAGAATGTCAGAGCTTCCCTACTGGGTCAGACCAATTGTCAATCTAGACCAGTAGCCTGTCTCCAACAGTGGCCACGCTCAAGGAGACTGTATAGAACAGGGCAATTCTGGAGTGATCCACCACTGTCTTCCACTGCTGGCTTCTGGCATTCAGAGGTTTAGGGTCGCCCCAAGCATGGGGTTGCATCCCTGACCATCTGGGCTAATAGCCATTGATGGACCTATTCTCCATGAATTTATCTAGTTCTTTTATTAACCCAGTTATACTTTTGGCCTTCACAACATCCCATGGCAATGAGTTCCACAGGTTAATGCTGTGTTGTGTGCAAAAGTACTTCATCTTGTTTGTATTAAACCTGCTGCCTATTAATTTCACTGGGTGACCCCTGGTTTTTGTATTGTGGGAAAGGGTAAATAACCCTTCCCTATTCATTTTTTCCACACCAGTCATGATTTTATAGACCTCTATCATATAAGAACATAAGAATGGCCATACTGGGTCAGACCAAAGGTCCATCCAGCCCAGTATCCTGTCTACCAACAGTGGCCAATGCCAGGTGCCCCAGAGGGGTGAACCTAACAGGTAATGATCAAGTGATCTCTCTCCTGCCATCCATCTCCACCCTCTGACAAACAGAGGCTAGGGACACCATTCCTTACCCATCCTGGCTAATAGCCATTGATGGACTTAACCACCATGAATTTATCTAGTTCTCTTTTAAACCCTGTTATAGTCCTAGCCTTCACAACCTCCTCAGGCAAGACGTTCCACAGGTTGACTGTGCGCTGTGTGAAGAAGAACTTCCTTTTATTTGTTTTAAATCTGCTGCCCATTAATTTCATTTGGTGGCCCCTAGTTCTTATATTATGGAAACAAGTAAATAACTTTTCCTTATTCACTTTCTCCACACCACTCATGATTTTATATACCTCTATCATATCCCCCTTAGTCTCCTCTTTTCCAAGCTGAAAAGTCCTAACCTCTTTAATCTCTCCTCATATGGGACCCGTTCCAAACCCCTAATCATTTTAGTTGCCCTTTTCTGAAATTTTTCTAATGCCAGTATATCTTTTTTGAGATGAGGAGACCAGATCTGTACGCAGTATTCAAGATGTGGGCATACCATGGATTTATATAAGGGCAATAAGATATTCTCCATCTTATTCTCTATCCTTTTTTCAATGATTCCTAACATCCTGTTTGCTTTTTTGACTGCCGCTGCACACTGCGTGGACATCTTCAGAGAACTATCCACGATGACTCCAAGATCTCTTTCCTAATTAGTTGTAGCTAAATTAGCCCCCATCATATTGTACGTATAGTTGGGGTTATTTTTTCCAATGTGCATTACATTTATCCACATTAAATTTCATTTGCCATTTTGTTGCCCAATCACTTAGTTTTGTGAGATCTTTTTGAAGTTCTTCACAGTCTGCTTTGGTCTTAACTATCTTGAGCAGTTTAGTATCATCTGCAAACTTTGCCACCTCACTGTTTACCCCTTTCTCCAGACCATTTATGAATAAGTTGAATAGGATTGGTCCTAGGACTGACCCTTGGGGAACACCACTAGTTACCCCTCTCCATTCTGAAAATTTACCATTTATTCCTACCATTTGTTCCCTGTCTTTTAACCAGTTCTCAATCCATGAAAGGATCTTCCCGCTTATCCCATGAGAACTTAATTTACGTAAGAGCCTTTGGTGAGGGACCTTGTCAAAGGCTTTCTGGAAATCTAAGTACACTATGTCCACTGGATCCCTTGTCCACATGTTTGTTGACCCCTTCAAAGAAATCTAATAGATTAGTAAGATGTGATTTCCCTTTACAGAAACCATGTTGACTTGTGCCCAAGAAATTATGTTCTTCTAGGTGTCTGACAATTTTATTCTTTACTATTGTTTCAACTAATTTGCCCGGTGCTGACGTTAGACTTACCGGTCTGTAATTGCCGGGATCACCTCTAGAGCCCTTTTTAAATATTGGCATTACATTAGCTATCTTCTAGTCATTGGGTACAGAAGCTGATTTAAAGGACAGGTTACAAACCATAGTTAATAGTTCTTCAATTTCACATTTGAGTTCTTTCAGAACTCTTGGGTGAATGCCACCTGGTCCCGGTGACTTGTTACTGTTAAGTTTATCAATTAATTCCAAAACCTCCTCTAGTGACACTTCAATCTGTGACAATTCCTCAGATTTGTCACCTACAAAGGACGGCTCAGGTTTGGGAATCTCCCTAACATCCTCAGCCGTGAAGACTGAAGCAAAGAATTCATTTAGTTTCCCCGCAATGACTTTATCGTCTTTAAGTGCTCCTTTTGTATCTCGATCGTCCAGGGGCCCCACTGGTTGTTTAACAGGCTTCCTGCTTCTGATGTACTTAAAAAACATTTTGTTATTACCTTTGGAGTTTTTGGCTAGCTGTTCTTCAAACTCCTTTTTGGCATTTCTTATTACATTTTTACACTTAATTTGGCAATGTTTACGCTCCTTTTTACCTCACTAGGATTTGACTTCCACTTGTTAAAAGATGCCTTTTTATCTCTCACTACTTCTTTTACATGGTTGTTAAGCCACGGTGGCTCTTTTTTAATTCTATTACTGTGTTTTTTAATTCGGGTTATACATTTAAGTTGGGCCACTATTATGGTGTCTTTGAAAAGTGTCCATGCAGCTTGCAGGGATTTCACTCTAATCACTGTACCTTTTAATTTCTGTTTAACTAACCTCCTCATTTTTGCATAGTTCCCCTTTATGAAATTAAATGCCACAGTGTTGGGCTGTTGAGATGTTCTTCCCACCACAGGAATGTTAAATGTTATTATATTATGGTCACTATTTCCAAGCGGTCCTGTTATAGTTACCTCTTGGACCAGATCCTGCACTCCACTCAGGACTAAATTGAGAATTGCCTCTCCCCTTGTGGGTTCCCGTATCCCCCCTTTATCTTCTCTTTTCTAAGATGAACAGCCCTAATCCAATGGAAGCAGCTCCAGACCCTTGGGCATCTTTATTGCCCTTCTCTGAACTTTTTCTAGTTCCACTGTATACTTTTTGAGATAGGGTGACAAGAACTACACAAAGTAGTCACGGTGTGGGCGTACCATGGATCTATACAGTGGCAATATTTTCTGTCTGATTTTCTATCCTTTTCCTAATAGTTCCTAACATTCCATTAGCTTTTTTTACCGTGGCTGCACATTGAACTGAAGTTTTCAGAGAACTATCCACAGTGACTCCAAGATCTCTTTCTTGAGTGGTAACAGCTAATTTAGAAGCCATCATTGGATATGTATAGTGGGGATTATTTTTTTCCAATGTGCATTAGTTTGCAGTTATCAGTGTTGAACTTCATCTGCCATTTTGTTGCCCCGTCACCCACCTTTGCGAGATCCCCCTGTAACTCTATGCAGTCATCTTTGGATTTAACAATCTTGAATAATTTTGTATCATCTGCAAATTTTGCCTCTTCAACTCCCTTTTCCAGGTCATTGACAGACATGTTGAACAGTACAGGACCCAGGACAGATCCTTGGGGGACCCCATTGTTTACCTCTGTCCATTCTGAAAACTGACTATTTATTCCTACCCTTTGTTTCCTGTCTTTTAACCAGTTACTGATCCACGAGAGGACCTTCCCTCTTATCCCATGACTGCTTAGTTTCCTTAAGAGCCTTTGTTGAGGAACCTTGTCGAAGGCTTTCTGAAAATCCAAGTACACTATATCCACTGGGTCACCCTTATCCACATGCTTGTTGACACCCTCAAAGAATTCTAATGGATTGATGTGACTTCCCTTTACAAAAGCCGTGTTGACTCTTCCCCAACAAATCATGTTTATCTAGGTGTCTGGTCAGTCTATTCTTTAATGTAGTTTCTACCAGTTTGCCGGGTACTGAAGTTAGGGTCACTGGCCAGTAATTGTCAGGATCGCCTCTGGAGCCCTTTTTAAAAATCGGTATTATATTAGCTACCTTCCAGTCATCTGGTGCAACGGCTGATTTCAGCGATAGGTTACATACCACAGTTAGTAGTTCTGCAATTTCATATTTGAGTTCCTTCAGAACTCTTGGGTGAATACCCTCTGGTCCTGGTGACTTATTACTGTTTAAATGTTCAGTTTGTTCTAAAACCTCTTCTATTGACACATCTGTGTGGGACAGTACTTCAGATTTGTCACCCAAAAAAAAAATAGCTCTGATGTGGGAATCTCCCCCATATCCTCTGCAGTGAAGACGGATGCAAAGAATTAATTTAGCTTCTCTGCAATGGCCTTGTCTTCCCTGAGTGCTCCTTTAACAATTTTGTCATCTAGTTCTCCCACTGCCTGTTTGGCAGGCTTCCTGCTTCTGATGTATTTAAAGATTTCTTATTGTTACCACCTTCTTCCAGTGCAGTTAGACAAACAGACATACAACTCCAACTCATCCAATGGGTTTGTGGCATCAGCAAATAGCTATACACTGTGTGATAACGCAGATAATGTGGAGCCTTAGAAACTCCTTGGAATGGATTTTTAGCAAGCTGCTTGAGAAATGAATGCCACACATTTCCAAACCCAGGCCTCTAAGCTCACACTTAGGAACCTAAATAAGTGGCCTCATTATCAGAGGTGCTGAGAACCCACAGCTTCCATGGAAGTCTATTTAGGAGCCTAAACACGGCTGAAGGAGCCTGATCTCCAGCACTCAAATTTGAGCCTTTGGGCTGAATTAGATAAAAGGACTCTACAGGATGGTCAACATGGAACATGCCAATACGTGGCTGAACAACGAAGGAGCTGATCCAGCTGACTCCAATGGGAGCAGTAGCAGGCTCACAGAGATGCAGGGCATTTCTCCACAGCACATGGACATTTCCAACACTTAGGACTTTGCAATCCCCACGTTTGATTTTCTTCAGCCACAGGAAAGTGACCTTCCTTCTCTGGGTCAAGGGAGACATTTCAGCTCTTGCCCTTTGGGAGCTAACTGAGGGCCTAGCAATATGGGCACAGCTGATCAGTCAAGAAGGAATCAAGTGTTTTGCATAAAGCGCCCCGCTGGGAAAACAGCAGCATAGATTGTTTTTGGCTTTTTCTCCAAATGCCCCTTTGAGCTGACACTCGGCACACAATGCTCCAAACCAAACAGACCCTTTCTCAGAGATCTGAGCAAATGACCAGAGGCTTTTCAGGGGTAGCTCAGCAGAGTCACTGGGCTGCGCTGTCATATGGGGATGCTTTCCAAGCCTGCAAAGTTAGTGTTTGGCTGCTGAAATGCCAGCAGGACCCCAAGGTTTGGTCTGTGTTAACAAACCCCATCCAAGAAGAGAGCACGTTGGAAGCAGGTCTGTGTGTCCTGAGGAATCAGGAGCACCCAGCAGCCCAAAAAAGGCTGTTCCTGACGGGCTTCCCTGCCAAGTTTCACGTTTGAGACGAGAAACAGAGTTCAGAGCAGAAACAGCCTTGGGGACCCACGTGAAGTCCCATGGGTAGAGCCTCCCCTCTTCTCTCCCCGTCTATACCTGGTTCCTCAACCTCAGACAACCCTGTTCCCTCTCGCTGACTCCTGCCTGCCAACCTACAACCAGCTCAGATTGTGGCTACCTCCCTCCCACCCATTTACATGTCCACAGCTTCTGGGGACTGTTCTCCGAGAATCAGAGAGTCGGTAGGTGCAGCTCAGATGCCTCTTCCCAAACAGGGACTTGGGGAGGGCAGTTAGGGACGATGTTCTGTGCCAAAGGCAGCAGGAGCTGGAGCCAGGCGCCAGTGTGGCTGAGGAGTCTGAGATGATGGAGCTCTGGCTGGCATGCTAGGTATGAGCATGGTGCACAGCCCCCATAAAACAGTGCAAATCACATAGTCCTTGGGATGCTGTAGTGCCGAGTTTGGGCGCCTGCGTATTCTTATATTGATAATAAAAGCCTCCAACTAAAACAGTCCAGAGCCTGCCAGCCTGAGCCCTCAGATGCCTGGCCCTCAGTGCCTGTCACTCAGCATCTCGGGAACTCGCAGTGTG
>NW_020715653.1:0-4467 GCF_002925995.2 Terrapene triunguis
CTGGGGGTAAGTGCGGGCAGCAGGCAGTGGAGGGGGAAGGGACCGGGGGACAGAGGAGAAACCCTCGTTTTATGCTTCCCAGCTCAGAGTGGCTTTGCTCTGCCTTTCAGACACTTCTCTCTCTGCTCTGCCCCTCAGACCTTTGTAGACTCCCTGCTGACCCCGGGTCCTGTTATGCCATGATCCCTCGCTGGTTCTACAACTGGCAGGCCAAGAAGTGTGAGAAATTCAACTATGGAGGTTGTGATGGGAACGAGAACAACTTTGAGACCCAAACAGAATGTCTCGGGAAGTGCGGCGGGCACGGTGAGCTGGGTGCTGGGCCGGCCCTAGTCCTGCGGGACAGTTTGGGAAGGTGGCTGGGCCACTGGGGCTGATCTCCACTCCCTGACCTGAGGGCCCTGAGCTCTCTTGTGCTGTGAGGGCCCCTCGACCTGCTAACTCAGTTCCAGCCCTGCTTAGGCCAGGCTGCAGATGGGGGGGGTTCAAACCTGTGCAGGGTAAGAGCACGTTGTTTATAACTAAACCTATCCCGAGCCCTGTTCCAGCCTGTGACACGGGGCTGCCCGTAGGCCAGGGCACCCCCCTCACTCACTGGGAGGTGTCCCTATATCTGAGCAGGAGGAAGTCCAGCCCGGAGTCCCCTCCTGCTCCCAAACACCCTCCCGGAGCCGGCATCCCATACTCCCCACACACACCCCAACCCCCTGCCCCAGCATGGAGCCCACTCCCGCACCCTAAACTCCTCATTCCTGGCCCCACCCCAGAGCCCGCACCCCAGCCCGGAGCCCCCTCCTGTACCCCAAACCCCTCCTCCCCGGAGCCCTCACCCTTCTCCCGCACCCCATCCCCTGCCCTAGCCCAACTGAGGGAGAGGGGATGGAGTGAGCGGGGGACGGGGCCTCAGAGAAGGAGTGGGTCAGAGGTGGGGCCTCGGGAAGGGGCAGGGCGGGGGTGTTTGGTTTTGTGCGATTAGAAAGTTGGCAACCCTACCATTCCCACAGGGAGCCGGGAGCCTTTCGCTGGGGCAGCTGAGTGTCAGGACAGGTATCTCTCAGCCACGGGGCCCTTCTGTCCCAGGGAGCCGGGGGAGAGGCCCAAAGCCACTTGGCCCTGGGCTCTGCGAGGAATTGTGCAGTGGTGACAATTCTTGTGGTGAAGGAGAAAGGTTCTGCGATAACAAGTCCAGCCATCCCAGCACATGAAAATCTCTTGAGCTGAGCCTGGCCTTGTAGTGCCCCACGCTGCAGTGGGACCTTCGCCCCCACGGCCTGAGAGGAGAGCAACTGGGGGAGGGGCACTATGTGCTGATAGCTGAGCAGCGGAAGAAATTGGGGTCACAGCAAAGAGCCCGGACCCCAGCCCATAAATCCATCCTGGATGATTCGACTCCCCCAGGGACTCAGGGTCCTGGCTGTAGCAGAGAGAGGACAATGCTCTCCTGGTTGGGACCCTCTCATTCTCTGGGGCAGAGAAGGGGGCTCTATAGTTGAGGGTCTGTGCGGCTGAACCAGATGTTCCCCAGGTTTCACACCCATGCGACTCCAGTGGAGATTTCCACCAGCCCTTACAGTCACAGTGCTGCTGAGCACAGGGACCCCCGGGGGTTCGCGGAGTAACGATACGGGACCAGGGCTCTGACGGCTTCGTCCTATTTCCCAGCGTCTCCCTAACTCCCATCTGCCAGGACCCGGACTCCTCAGGGGACGAGCTGCCTCAGCCCCACAGACCCGCACAAGATAATTGCCAAGATCGGATCAGCCCTAAAACAAAGCCCCGACCCCAGGGCCTCTCCCCCATCCCTGGAGCTGTTGCCGGGGGAACAGGTCGCAGTTTCCTGGGATTCCTTCTCTTCCTCAATAAACATTTCCTGACATCCCTGCACCTCTCAGCGTCTGCTTCATCATTCTCCAGGTCAGGCCTCTCCCAGCCTGTGCAGCCCCCACCACCCACCCCGCCCCTCCTGGGCCTGTCGGGCTGGATCCGAGGCAGATGCTTCAGTTCAGGGCTGCAATCCAGAGACCGAGAGACGCTGAGTTGCCAGGTGGAAACTTTCCCAGTTCACAGACAAGCTCTGGGACGTGCATGGGGAGCTCTGGGAGCAGTGACATGGAGCAGACCAATCTTTACACTAGTGCCCCTGTTTTCACAATTACACATGTAAGTAGAGTCAGAATGAGCTCTACCCTGACATCTGGTGGTGAATTGTGGTGAGTTGTGGAAAACAACTTCAGGGGCTGATCTTGTTTGCATAGCCATACCCACCCTGCCTAGCCTGAGCCCACAGCAGCCCAAATGGTCACTTTGGCTGCTGCGGGATCCCCAGTTTCTCTGTTATTGGGGCAGGAAGAATAAAGTGTTGTTACCCTGATTATGTGAATCAAGGACAGTGGAACTGTTTTATGACAGAGGGACTCACCATCAACTAAGTAGCACTCAATAGACAAGGGGCCTGAAACACCAAGCACACCTCCTGTTCTCTTTACTGTAGAATATCAGAGCTAATTTTGGTTCCAGTAGGAGTCTATTCATAGGCTGCTGACTAGAATTCACTTTGGGCCAATGGTGCACCAGCACTGAGGCTCCCCTACTACAAGCTGAAATCACTAAAAAGCTAAAATTACTAAGAGCTGAAATCACTGAGTGCTGTGTGGGGGAGCCCTGAACATATGTTGCTGAGTGGCTGGTGGAGCGGAGCTGGAGCGGGATGGCTGGAGTGTCTCACGGGACAACTGGTGGAGCAGAGCAGCTCGCGGTGAAGATTGCACCAGAACCCCATGGAGAGGTGGGGCAGTTGGCCTCGGACCACATAAGGTGCCCTTAACTCCCCCGTCCGCCCCTCCCTCCCCCCAGGCTGGGAGGTAAAACTCTGCAGATAAACTTTTGAACTCTGGGGCTGCACTGACCAGGGACAGAGACTTTTGGGTTGTTGGACTTTTGGGTGATTTTGGGTTGCTGGACTCTAGAGACTTTTGGGCTGTTGGACCTTTGGGACTTTGGGTGATTTTTTTGGGTTGCCGGACTTTGGGGTGATTGGACTTAAGACCCTGAGGGGAAAAGGACACTGCCAAACTTACTTGGGGGTGGGTCTTTTGCTTCTGATTTGTGTTATGAATCCTGTTTGTGGTGTTTTCCCAACATAATGCCGCATTGTTTCCCTCCTTTATTCAAAGGATTTTGCTACACTCAGACTCCGTGCTTGCGAGAGGGGAAGTATTGCCTCTTAGAGGCGCCCAGGGGTGTGGTATGTAATTGTCCCAGGTCACTGGGTGGGGGCTCGAGCTGGTTTTGCATTGTGTTATTGAAACGGAACCCCTAGATACTGAACCCGGCCCTTGTTGCTGCCAACTCAGATGGTCAGAAGGGTTACGCACAGTTTTTGTGCCTAATTTGGCCTTGCAGCTGCACACCTGGTTGTCTAGTGCAAGTCACACATTTGCACATACAGTCACGTGAACTGGGCTCCCAAGTGCACTTGCATATTTGTGTACAAGCAGCTTTGGGAATGTGTCCCACTGCCTGCTATGTCTGAGGCTCTTTGTGAAGCGGCTGCTTCTGGGGGAGCTCTGGATCTCCCAACATTCCCATCTTTATTTGGCTGCCTTTGTGTGACTGTTTTAATGAAACCCTTGCAGGAAGGCTGGGTCCTGCAGGCAGGCTCCCCAGGGGTCTCAGAGACTCACAATGGCTTCTGGTCTCAGAACGCTCAGCATGTTTTGGGCACTCAAACCATTAAAGAACAATTAGAATTCCTGACAGATGCGTCACAGCACACTAAACCAGTGGCAGAGACACAAGGTTCTGTGACTCCCAGCTACACTTACACCCTGATCAGGTGTCTTCTCCCTAACACCGCCATCTTCCCATCCTCCTCTGGCATTTTGCTTTGGGCTTTGGGCTTTCATGCATCGGGGGGTACCCTGACTGGGCTCTGGGGATGGAATGTACTGGGCACGGGAAGGGGTGAGGGGTCATATTATTGCAGATCAAATTTGCCACTAGAAATTGTACTGCAGGGACTAATTTTGGGTCCACTCCTGCAAATACCTCTGTGTTTGGCTTTTGGCCCGTAACTAGTCCCATTGAAGTTAAGCATGTGAGCAGGATCAGCACCCTCTGTGTTCCTGGCCACTACCTGAGGAACTCGCGGAAAGGGCGTCTCATGTACCCTGAAATTAGGCCCACCAGAGAAGAGAAGCTCCCGTGCTGTTGGGCAGGGGAAGGGGAGAGCACAGGCCAGGGACAGAGACTTATGAAACCACAGACAGAAGTTCACAGCGATATCCCGGCAGGGGTTATTTTTAATATCCACATTTATTGAAGAGAGGCTTTCATTTCTAAAAGAAAGAGACCAAGCCAACTCCCAGTGCACATCACGTGGCAGAGAACACGCTGCGTCAACCAGACAGGAAGGTGGCTCGGGCACCCAGCGACACGCAGAATGGTGGGCAAAGCAGCAGAGAGAAA
>NW_020715654.1:0-4468 GCF_002925995.2 Terrapene triunguis
CTGGGGGTAAGTGCGGGCAGCAGGCAGTGGAGGGGGAAGGGACCGGGGGACGGAGGAGAAACCCTCATTTTCTGCTTCCCAGCTCAGAGTGGCTTTGCTCTGCCTTTCAGACACTTCTCTCTCTGCTCTGCCCCTCAGACCTTTGTAGACTCCCTGCTGACCCCGGGTCCTGTTATGCCATGATCCCTCGCTGGTTCTACGACTGGCAGGCCAAGAAGTGTGAGAAATTCACCTATGGAGGTTGTGATGGGAACGAGAACAACTTTGCGACCCAAACAGAATGTCTCGGGAAGTGCGGCGGGCACGGTGAGCTGGGTGCTGGGCCGGCCCTAGTCCTGCGGGACAGTTTGGGAAGGTGGCCGGGCCACTGGGGCTGATCTCCACTCCCTGACCTGAGGGCCCTGAGCTCTCTTGTGCTGTGAGGGCCCCTCGACCTGCTAACTCAGTTCCAGCCCTGCTTAGGCCAGGCCGCAGATGGAGGGGGTTCAAACCTGTGCAGGGTAAGAGCACATTGTTTATAACTAAACCTACCCCGAGCCCTGTTCCAGCCTGTGACACGGGGCTGCCCGTAGGCCAGGGCACCCCCCTCACTCACTGGGAGGTGTCCCTATATCTGAGCAGGAGGAAGTCCAGCTCGGAGTCCCCTCCTGTTCCCAAACACCCTCCTGGAGCCGGCATCCCATACTCCCCACACATACCCCAACCCCCTGCCCCAGCATGGAGCCCACTCCCGCACCCTAAACTCCTCATTCCTGGCCCCACCCCAGAGCCCGCACCCCAGCCCGGAGCCCCCTCCTGTACCCCAAACCCCTCCTCCCCGGAGCCCTCACCCTTCTCCCGCACCCCAATCCCCTGCCCTAGCCCAACTGAGGGAGAGGGGATGGAGCGAGCGGGGGACGGGGCCTCAGAGAAGGAGTGGGTCAGAGGTGGGGCCTCGGGAAGGGGCAGGGTGGGGGTGTTTGGTTTTGTGCGATTAGAAAGTTGGTAACCCTAACCTTCCCACAGGGAGCCGGGAGCCTTTCGCTGGGGCAGCTGAGTGTCAGGACAGGTATCTCTCAGCCATGGGGCCCTTCTGTCCCAGGGAGCCGGGGGAGAGGCCCAAAGCCACTTGGCCCTGGGCTCTGCGAGGAATTGTGCAGTGATGACAATTCTTGTGGTGAAGGAGAAAGGTTCTGCGGTAACAAGTCCAGCCAGCCCAGCACATGAAAATCTCTGGAGCTGAGCCTGGCCTTGTAGTGCCCCACGCTGCAGTGGGACCTTCGCCCCCACGGCCTGAGAGGAGAGCAACTGGGGGAGGGGCACTATGTGCTGATAGCTGAGCAGCGGAAGAAATTGGGGTCACAGCAAAGAGCCCGGACCCCAGCCCATAAATCCATCCTGGATGATTCGACTCCCCCAGGGACTCAGGGTCCTGGCTGTAGCAGAGAGAGGACAATGCTCTCCTGGGTGGGACCCTCTCATTCTCTGGGGCAGAGAAGGGGGCTCTATAGTTGAGGGTCTGTGGGGCTGAACCAGATGTTCCCCAGGTTTCACACCCATGCGACTCCAGTGGAGATTTCCACCAGCCCTTACAGTCACAGTGCTGCTGAGCACAGGGACCCCCGGGGGTTCGCGGAGTAACGATACGGGACCAGGGCTCTGACGGCTTCGTCCTATTTCCCAGCATCTCCCTAACTCCCATCTGCCAGGACCCGGACTCCTCAGGGGACGAGCTGCCTCAGCCCCACAGACCCGCACAAGATAATTGCCAAGATCGGATCAGCCCTAAGACAAAGCCCCGACCCCAGGGCCTCTCCCCCATCCCTGGAGCTGTTGCCGGGGGAACAGGTCGCAGTTTCCTGGGATTCCTTCTCTTCCTCAATAAACATTTCCTGACATCCCTGCACCTCTCAGCGTCTGCTTCATCATTCTCCAGGTCAGGCCTCTCCCAGCCTGTGCAGCCCCCACCACCCACCCCGCCCCTCCTGGGCCTGTCGGGCTGGATCCGAGGCAGATGCTTCGGTTCAGGGCTGCAATCCAGAGACCGAGAGACGCTGAGTTGCCAGGTGGAAACTTTCCCAGTTCACAGACAAGCTCTGGGACGTGCATGGGGAGCTCTGGGAGCAGTGACATGGAGCAGACCAATCTTTACACTAGTGCCCCTGTTTTCACAATTACACATGTAAGTAGAGTCAGAATGAGCTCTACCCTGACATCTGGTGGTGAATTGTGGTGAGTTGTGGAAAACAACTTCAGGGGCTGATCTTGTTTGCATAGCCATACCCACCCTGCCTAGCCTGAGCCCACAGCAGCCCAAATGGTCACTTTGGCTGCTGCGGGATCCCCAGTTTCTCTGTTATTGGGGCAGGAAGAATAAAGTGTTGTTACCCTGATTATGTGAATCAAGGACAGTGGAACTGTTTTATGACAGAGGGACTCACCATCAACTAAGTAGCACTCAATAGACAAGGGGCCTGAAACACCAAGCACACCTCCTGTTCTCTTTACTGTAGAATATCAGAGCTAATTTTGGTTCCAGTAGGAGTCTATTCATAGGCTGCTGACTAGAATTCACTTTGGGCCAATGGTGCACCAGCACTGAGGCTCCCCTACTACAAGCTGAAATCACTAAAAAGCTAAAATTACTAAGAGCTGAAATCACTGAGTGCTGTGTGGGGGAGCCCTGAACATATGTTGCTGAGTGGCTGGTGGAGCGGAGCTGGAGCGGGATGGCTGGAGTGTCTCACGGGACAACTGGTGGAGCAGAGCAGCTCGCGGTGAAGATTGCACCAGAACCCCATGGAGAGGTGGGGCAGTTGGCCTCGGACCACATAAGGTGCCCTTAACTCCCCCGTCCGCCCCTCCCTCCCCCCAGGCTGGGAGGTAAAACTCTGCAGATAAACTTTTGAACTCTGGGGCTGCACTGACCAGGGACAGAGACTTTTGGGTTGTTGGACTTTTGGGTGATTTTGGGTTGCTGGACTCTAGAGACTTTTGGGCTGTTGGACCTTTGGGACTTTGGGTGATTTTTTTGGGTTGCCGGACTTTGGGGTGATTGGACTTAAGACCCTGAGGGGAAAAGGACACTGCCAAACTTACTTGGGGGTGGGTCTTTTGCTTCTGATTTGTGTTATGAATCCTGTTTGTGGTGTTTTCCCAACATAATGCCGCATTGTTTCCCTCCTTTATTCAAAGGATTTTGCTACACTCAGACTCCGTGCTTGCGAGAGGGGAAGTATTGCCTCTTAGAGGCGCCCAGGGGTGTGGTATGTAATTGTCCCAGGTCACTGGGTGGGGGCTCGAGCTGGTTTTGCATTGTGTTATTGAAACGGAACCCCTAGATACTGAACCCGGCCCTTGTTGCTGCCAACTCAGATGGTCAGAAGGGTTACGCACAGTTTTTGTGCCTAATTTGGCCTTGCAGCTGCACACCTGGTTGTCTAGTGCAAGTCACACATTTGCACATACAGTCACGTGAACTGGGCTCCCAAGTGCACTTGCATATTTGTGTACAAGCAGCTTTGGGAATGTGTCCCACTGCCTGCTATGTCTGAGGCTCTTTGTGAAGCGGCTGCTTCTGGGGGAGCTCTGGATCTCCCAACATTCCCATCTTTATTTGGCTGCCTTTGTGTGACTGTTTTAATGAAACCCTTGCAGGAAGGCTGGGTCCTGCAGGCAGGCTCCCCAGGGGTCTCAGAGACTCACAATGGCTTCTGGTCTCAGAACGCTCAGCATGTTTTGGGCACTCAAACCATTAAAGAACAATTAGAATTCCTGACAGATGCGTCACAGCACACTAAACCAGTGGCAGAGACACAAGGTTCTGTGACTCCCAGCTACACTTACACCCTGATCAGGTGTCTTCTCCCTAACACCGCCATCTTCCCATCCTCCTCTGGCATTTTGCTTTGGGCTTTGGGCTTTCATGCATCGGGGGGTACCCTGACTGGGCTCTGGGGATGGAATGTACTGGGCACGGGAAGGGGTGAGGGGTCATATTATTGCAGATCAAATTTGCCACTAGAAATTGTACTGCAGGGACTAATTTTGGGTCCACTCCTGCAAATACCTCTGTGTTTGGCTTTTGGCCCGTAACTAGTCCCATTGAAGTTAAGCATGTGAGCAGGATCAGCACCCTCTGTGTTCCTAGCCACTAACTGAGGAACTCACGGAAAGGGCGTCTCATGTACCCTGAAATTAGGCCCACCAGAGAAGAGAAGCTCCCGTGCTGTTGGGCAGGGGAAGGGGAGAGCACAGGCCAGGGACAGAGACTTATGAAACCACAGACAGAAGTTCACAGCGATATCCCGGCAGGGGTTATTTTTAATATCCACATTTATTGAAGAGAGGCTTTCATTTCTAAAAGAAAGAGACCAAGCCAACTCCCAGTGCACATCACGTGGCAGAGAACACGCTGCGTCAACCAGACAGGAAGGTGGCTCGGGCACCCAGCGACACGCAGAATGGTGGGCAAAGCAGCAGAGAGAAA
>NW_020715655.1:0-1223 GCF_002925995.2 Terrapene triunguis
ATCAGCCCCGGCAAAGTCACTATTGCTCCCGTCAGACCCATCTCCCCTGGCAAAGTCATTAGCCCCAGCCAAGTCAGCATTCCTCACATCAGCCCCATCTCCCCCAGCAAAGTCATCAGCCGTAGGAAAGTCAGCTTTCCTCACATCAGCCCCATCTCCCCCATTAAAGGTATCAGCCCCAGCCGAGTTGTAATTCCTCAGGTTGGAGTCTTCATCCCTCCCATCATAATCATCATCTTCTCCACCAGACACAGGTTTTTCATCAGATCCAGGTTTTACAACAGACACAGGGTTTTCATTGGATACAGGTTCTGCACCGGACACGGGTTTTCCATTAGACTCAGGTTCAACTCCAGACACCGGTTTTGTTACCCCCAACACAAGTTTTTCCTTCAGCTCATCTTCTTCTGATATGTGCTTCCCTGGGTCATCGCCAGGGAGAGGAGAAGCTGTGCCAGAGATCCCTGAAAATGGGAGAGAAAACAGGAGAGTCAGAGACCCAAATATGCCTCAGTCACATATGACTGCTCCCAATCCACCCTTCGTACTTTCTTCACGCTGCAGCACCCTGTCTCTCGGATATGGGCATTGCCCCTTACCTTGGGCAGTCTCTAGGTAGCTGTACATATGGTACCTGATTCTATTCTATTCAGGTTCTTATACTGCACCCATCCCTATGGTATCTGAGCAACTTCTAGAGGTGCAGAGACTAGTAAGTGATGCGACTGAAGCCTGTTGCTCAAGCTCTGTCTGTCTCTCAGTCTGACCTCCTTGGTCTGATGCCAGGTAAGAGCCCGGACTGCTTCCAGCAGCCAACTCCTATTCTCCCACCTCACACCCCTTTGTTCTCGAGCTGAGGGATTGTGCTCAGTTTTCCTCTATATCCCTCTGTATCATTGGTGGCTAGGTGTCTATGACTTGGTGCCTCGATTTTCCATTGTCTTCTTAGGTACTCCATTGATATGGGGACTGAGGCCCAGACAGCGAGGTGACATTCATATCTATGTTTTTTAGCCTGCCCTGAGAGCAAACAGTCCTTTTCCCCTTACTTGGTAACAATGCAGCGTATAGGGGAAATTGAGGCACGCACCGGATTCATAAAAATATTACAGAAAATATCCACTTTGTCACACTGAAGTATTGATGAGACCAGGTCCTCATCTGTCAAGATGACATGGAGTCTCCTAGCCCATCAGAGACAGCAGAAAATGTGACCTGGAGAC
>NW_020715655.1:1323-2172 GCF_002925995.2 Terrapene triunguis
AAAAAGCCGCGATCGGCGGCAGCTCTACTGCCGCTTCATTCTACGGCTGCAATTTGGTGGCAGGTCCTTCGCTCCGAGAGGGAGTGACGGCCCCGCCGCCAAATTGCCACTGAACGGCCGGACGTGCCGCCCCCTCTTCATTGGCCGCCCCAGGCACCTGCTTGCTACGCTGGTGCCTGGAGCCGGCCCTGCTTGACCTGAGCATGTATCTTCAACCAGAAGAGGATGAATGGGGGCTGCAAACTCCAGATTACTTCCCCCTGCTAACCCTGCCTGCTAACCAACATGACTGCTGTCTTGCTAGGTTTCAGTTTCAATCAGTTGTTCTTCTTTGATGAGCTGACCTCAACCAAGCAGTGGGTTAGCTTAGTGACGGTGCTGTTGTTGTATGTTGTGAAGGATAAGATAGAGGGATATGTCATCTGCATATTGTTGGCATCTGAGTGAGGTCTCATCAGTTCTCCTAGAGGCTGCATGGAGATGCTGAATAGGACGGGAGACAGAATTGATCTTTCAGGCACTTCACAAGTGAGGGTCTAGTGGCAGAGGTGCGACTTCCATCACCATCCTTTGGGTGCGTCCTTCCAAGAAAACTCACACCATTTCTCTGCCTCCGTCTGAGCCCCTGCCTCCACCTTCAAACAGGTGAGAAGTATCTCATGACTGACTGTAACAAATATTGCAGAGAAGTCCAGGAGAATAAGAATGGACGCCTGCCCTTAGGGTGACCAGACATCCCGATTTCATCGGGACTGTCCCGATATTTTCTTGTTTGTCCCAGGTCCCGACTGATGTTCAGTCGGGACACTGGACAAACAAGCAATTTTGCCCTCTGCTCTGGCGCACAGG
>NW_020715655.1:2272-3080 GCF_002925995.2 Terrapene triunguis
GCCCTGGCCCCGCCCCCAGCCCCGCCCCTCACTGCCCCATTGGGTCCCTCCCCAAATCCCCGCCCTGGCCCCGCCTCTTCCCCAAGCACGCCGCATTCCTCCTCCCTCCCAGGCTTGCGCTGATCAGCTGTATGGCGGCGCAAGCCTGGAGGGAGGGGGTGGCCCCCAGCACTCACCCTGCGAACTGCTCCAGTCCAGCTTCTCCAGGAAGGCGAGCGCAGCCCGGCAGAGATCCTGCAGCGGCTCCCGTCGCCCGAGCCCCCGGTAGAAGGCGAGGCAGGCCTGGGCCTCCTGCGCCGCGCCCATGGCTCACGGACGGAGCGGCCCGGGCGGGGAGGACGGCCAGGAAGCGAGCCAGGCTGCCCAGGGGATCTAGCGCAGCACGTGGGCTTGGCAGCTCCGGGCCGGGGCACGCTCAGCTGTTGCGGCCACCATAGAGTCGGGTGGAGACGGGGCTGTGCCGCCTGGTGGCGGCAGTGGGGGGGGGGGGCGCCGGGGGGGGGGTTTTTTTTTTTTTGCTCCCCCCCCCCCCGCGTCCCGATCTTTCATCTTTGTCATCTGGTCCTACCTGCCCTCTATCTATCCGCAGCAGCAGATCATCACCAGTGCCATGAATTCTGTTTCTGTTCCATGTGCTGGGCTGAATCCACACCTTGCTGGGGCTGGGAGATTGGCTTTGGCTAGATACGCTTATAAGCAGCTTTCAGCTCACGTCTCTGAGCTTGCCTAAGAATGGTGGGTTTGAAAGCAGGCAGGAGTTAGCTGGGTCCAAGGCATCCAGGGTGGGTTTCTGCATTGTTGGCTGGAC
>NW_020715656.1:0-1223 GCF_002925995.2 Terrapene triunguis
ATCAGCCCCGGCAAAGTCACTATTGCTCCCGTCAGACCCATCTCCCCTGGCAAAGTCATTAGCCCCAGCCAAGTCAGCATTCCTCACATCAGCCCCATCTCCCCCAGCAAAGTCATCAGCCGTAGGAAAGTCAGCTTTCCTCACATCAGCCCCATCTCCCCCATTAAAGGTATCAGCCCCAGCCGAGTTGTAATTCCTCAGGTTGGAGTCTTCATCCCTCCCATCATAATCATCATCTTCTCCACCAGACACAGGTTTTTCATCAGATCCAGGTTTTACAACAGACACAGGGTTTTCATTGGATACAGGTTCTGCACCGGACACGGGTTTTCCATTAGACTCAGGTTCAACTCCAGACACCGGTTTTGTTACCCCCAACACAAGTTTTTCCTTCAGCTCATCTTCTTCTGATATGTGCTTCCCTGGGTCATCGCCAGGGAGAGGAGAAGCTGTGCCAGAGATCCCTGAAAATGGGAGAGAAAACAGGAGAGTCAGAGACCCAAATATGCCTCAGTCACATATGACTGCTCCCAATCCACCCTTCGTACTTTCTTCACGCTGCAGCACCCTGTCTCTCGGATATGGGCATTGCCCCTTACCTTGGGCAGTCTCTAGGTAGCTGTACATATGGTACCTGATTCTATTCTATTCAGGTTCTTATACTGCACCCATCCCTATGGTATCTGAGCAACTTCTAGAGGTGCAGAGACTAGTAAGTGATGCGACTGAAGCCTGTTGCTCAAGCTCTGTCTGTCTCTCAGTCTGACCTCCTTGGTCTGATGCCAGGTAAGAGCCCGGACTGCTTCCAGCAGCCAACTCCTATTCTCCCACCTCACACCCCTTTGTTCTCGAGCTGAGGGATTGTGCTCAGTTTTCCTCTATATCCCTCTGTATCATTGGTGGCTAGGTGTCTATGACTTGGTGCCTCGATTTTCCATTGTCTTCTTAGGTACTCCATTGATATGGGGACTGAGGCCCAGACAGCGAGGTGACATTCATATCTATGTTTTTTAGCCTGCCCTGAGAGCAAACAGTCCTTTTCCCCTTACTTGGTAACAATGCAGCGTATAGGGGAAATTGAGGCACGCACCGGATTCATAAAAATATTACAGAAAATATCCACTTTGTCACACTGAAGTATTGATGAGACCAGGTCCTCATCTGTCAAGATGACATGGAGTCTCCTAGCCCATCAGAGACAGCAGAAAATGTGACCTGGAGAC
>NW_020715656.1:1323-2172 GCF_002925995.2 Terrapene triunguis
AAAAAGCCGCGATCGGCGGCAGCTCTACTGCCGCTTCATTCTACGGCTGCAATTTGGTGGCAGGTCCTTCGCTCCGAGAGGGAGTGACGGCCCCGCCGCCAAATTGCCACTGAACGGCCGGACGTGCCGCCCCCTCTTCATTGGCCGCCCCAGGCACCTGCTTGCTACGCTGGTGCCTGGAGCCGGCCCTGCTTGACCTGAGCATGTATCTTCAACCAGAAGAGGATGAATGGGGGCTGCAAACTCCAGATTACTTCCCCCTGCTAACCCTGCCTGCTAACCAACATGACTGCTGTCTTGCTAGGTTTCAGTTTCAATCAGTTGTTCTTCTTTGATGAGCTGACCTCAACCAAGCAGTGGGTTAGCTTAGTGACGGTGCTGTTGTTGTATGTTGTGAAGGATAAGATAGAGGGATATGTCATCTGCATATTGTTGGCATCTGAGTGAGGTCTCATCAGTTCTCCTAGAGGCTGCATGGAGATGCTGAATAGGACGGGAGACAGAATTGATCTTTCAGGCACTTCACAAGTGAGGGTCTAGTGGCAGAGGTGCGACTTCCATCACCATCCTTTGGGTGCGTCCTTCCAAGAAAACTCACACCATTTCTCTGCCTCCGTCTGAGCCCCTGCCTCCACCTTCAAACAGGTGAGAAGTATCTCATGACTGACTGTAACAAATATTGCAGAGAAGTCCAGGAGAATAAGAATGGACGCCTGCCCTTAGGGTGACCAGACATCCCGATTTCATCGGGACTGTCCCGATATTTTCTTGTTTGTCCCAGGTCCCGACTGATGTTCAGTCGGGACACTGGACAAACAAGCAATTTTGCCCTCTGCTCTGGCGCACAGG
>NW_020715656.1:2272-3080 GCF_002925995.2 Terrapene triunguis
GCCCTGGCCCCGCCCCCAGCCCCGCCCCTCACTGCCCCATTGGGTCCCTCCCCAAATCCCCGCCCTGGCCCCGCCTCTTCCCCAAGCACGCCGCATTCCTCCTCCCTCCCAGGCTTGCGCTGATCAGCTGTATGGCGGCGCAAGCCTGGAGGGAGGGGGTGGCCCCCAGCACTCACCCTGCGAACTGCTCCAGTCCAGCTTCTCCAGGAAGGCGAGCGCAGCCCGGCAGAGATCCTGCAGCGGCTCCCGTCGCCCGAGCCCCCGGTAGAAGGCGAGGCAGGCCTGGGCCTCCTGCGCCGCGCCCATGGCTCACGGACGGAGCGGCCCGGGCGGGGAGGACGGCCAGGAAGCGAGCCAGGCTGCCCAGGGGATCTAGCGCAGCACGTGGGCTTGGCAGCTCCGGGCCGGGGCACGCTCAGCTGTTGCGGCCACCATAGAGTCGGGTGGAGACGGGGCTGTGCCGCCTGGTGGCGGCAGTGGGGGGGGGGGGCGCCGGGGGGGGGGTTTTTTTTTTTTTGCTCCCCCCCCCCCCGCGTCCCGATCTTTCATCTTTGTCATCTGGTCCTACCTGCCCTCTATCTATCCGCAGCAGCAGATCATCACCAGTGCCATGAATTCTGTTTCTGTTCCATGTGCTGGGCTGAATCCACACCTTGCTGGGGCTGGGAGATTGGCTTTGGCTAGATACGCTTATAAGCAGCTTTCAGCTCACGTCTCTGAGCTTGCCTAAGAATGGTGGGTTTGAAAGCAGGCAGGAGTTAGCTGGGTCCAAGGCATCCAGGGTGGGTTTCTGCATTGTTGGCTGGAC
>NW_020715657.1:0-1611 GCF_002925995.2 Terrapene triunguis
CCCGTTTGTAGTTCACCTCCCCCCATTCCCAACTGGCACCAAAACCCGTTCCACTCCCACCATCCCACTCCTCCTACAGGCACAGAGCAAAATGTCCAAAGCTTCAGTCTCATGTCTGCCGGGAGCTTGAAACAATGCTGCGGAGCGATGTGAACTGTCCCTATTAATCTTGAGGTAGGTTCCCCCTAGTCCCAATGACAAGACACTAAACTCCAACTTTCATATCATTTCATTGGCGATCATTTAAGCAGAAGCATCAGGTTAATGTACTTAGCCAGCATCATTTGCTATAGTAGCAGGCACTGTTTTGCAGTGCAGTGGGACAGCTTGTCAAGGGCTGCTGGCTGGGGTGGGGAATGAGGAAGTGAAGCCTCTCTACTCCCCTCCAAACCTGCCTGAAAGAGGGGTGGAGAGAGGAGATGCTCTTCCCCCAGGCCTCCAGTGCCAACTGCAGTTTGGGTGATCAAACATGCCATCTCTGTTGCCATAACCCCAAATGTCCCCTTTGCACCTGCGAAAACCTCCACCTTCCTGCAACAAATTCTATAAAGCACTTACTGGCTGACAATACAAAAATCCGCGGGACACTGAAAATGGAAAAGCACAGTAAAATAAACTGAATTTCATATCAAAATAAAGAACACAAGCAATGCTGCACTGACTTTACTATCCTGTGAAAACCTCCATTTCAGAATTCACCTGAATCAGCTACAGAGTTTCTAGTTTTCTGTGGAATTCAGGCCCAGTTTATAGGCTCCACACTGCACCTCTGCCATGCTCACTGACTCCACATCATAATCGTGCCATGCATACAGAGCTCCACTGCACATGGCATCATGCACATCTGAGTCCCTCTCCATCCCAGGACCTTTCCTTCACTATTCAGCCTCTGCTCCAAGATGCCACACTGCTTAGACAGGAGGAAGTCATTACCCTCCCCGGGGTATCATGTACTCCGGGCATAGGCGGCCTTATGTTCCCAAGGAAACATAGAGCAGGATAACTCGGTGTGGGTCTCCAATGGGAATCCATTTCCATAGCGGGACGTGGACAGAAGTCTCAATGGTCAGTGGGCCATGGAGTTTATTTCCTCTTAGAATTCAGTGAGTCAGGAACCATGGACAGTCCAGATTAAGTGCTCAGGGAAGGGGCTGTGGGGAAGATGGGTTATGGTATTTTGGAAAGGCTGGATTCCGAAGGGCACTCCCACCAGAGCGTCTCTCTTCGATGGGAATTTCTACATCCCTTCATGTAGGAGGCTGCAGCTGGCCCACTGCCCATACAGCCCCAGCTACTCTGCTATTTTCAGCACCCGAGTTCAGTCAGAGCTAGCGCGGGTACATCTACCCGAGCTGGAAATTACACCTCCAGCTCCACTGACCGGTGGCATTAACTGCATCTCTGCTCAGCACTGGCAGGGTCTCTCTGGTGAGCCACAGCCTGGCTGTTGTTTTATTTTAGTATATAAAGTCTCTCCATTTAGAAAGGTAAGTGGCAAAATGAATGGCAATAAAATAACAGCTGCCCAGCCCACAAACACAAACCCCCCCACCACTCAGTAACCCGACGCAGGTCAGCCTTCCTCCTGAAACACCAGCCCGTCCCTCAGGC
>NW_020715658.1:0-9877 GCF_002925995.2 Terrapene triunguis
TCGTTTCCTGCTCTCTGCTGGGCTGCGGCGAGGGCAGCAGAGCCAGATGTGACTGAGCTCCCCATCCCACTGAGGCAAGCCAGGGGTAATTACTGGAGCGGGTCAGTACCCCAGACCGCCTGGGTGCCGGTAACGTGCCAGGCATATCACGCCGCCAAGGCAACCGCTGTAGCTAGGCCTCATAGCTGCCAGCCTGGTGCTCCCAATAACCTCTCAGAGGCTCCGACACGCGGCTCAGGGAACGGGCATTTCCTGGGGCTGCAGGAAAGCGGAAGGTTCCACATGGCCGAGGCACAGAGGCTTAACCAGTTCGTTACAGCGCCAGCGGGTCTTGGTTGGCCCCTGGGGCTGCCCGGTCGAGAGTCAGGGCTCCCAGGCTCTGCACCGGGGGCACCGTCTCCAGTCCAGTCTCTATCAGATTGTGGGTTTCCATTCCAGGCTCAGTTAGTGTCTCTCCTTGGGGCCCCTCTGCACTGGCTCCTTGTCCAGCCTCTGCTGCCCCCCACAAGCCCCATACAGGCCAGCACCCAGTTGAGATGTCCGGCCATCACAGCCTCTGCACACAGTTCCTGGGGAATCTTATTTGCCTCCAGCTTCCCTGCAGCTCCTGGCTGGCCATGTGGCCACCACCACTTCCCAAACCGAGCCAGCCGCTCCCTGGCTCAGGGCCTTTACCCCTACCTGGTCAGGAGGAAGGGAGGGGGCTGATGGGAGCTGTAAGCCCCTGCTTAGCAGATCCACCACATGCCTCTGGTTGGTCCCTCCTGCCCCCACACCGTGTAAATCTCAGCCAGGCTTGGCCTGGGCACTCGGATGAGCTTCCAGGAGCAGCATGAAGCCAGGAGCCACGGGCTGAGCTGGGTCTATGTCGGGCTGGACGTGAGGCCAGCCGCCCCCACACCCATCCCGGAGCCCAGCACGGCGGGGGCAGGGTTTGCTCCTAGCTCACAGTGATTTAAGCTCTCTTTGTTCCTGCTGCACCTGGCGTTTGTCACCAACACAATGACCATCTAGGACACACGAAGCCTTTTGTCCTGCGGGGGGGGACAGCCAGGTGGGAGGATCTGAGCAATGTATGGGATGTATGTGGGGTCTGGTCCCTCTCCTTCTCCCCTGTCCTGCTGGAGGTGGTCAGGGTCTCCTTCGGGACCATCTCCGGGGTGGAAGCCAGGCGAGGGCAGGTGCCCTGGGCAGCCTGCAGAGGGGTGAGGATCAGGCCGTGATGACCTGGCACGTTTTGTCCCCTAGAACAATAGCGCATTGGTAACAGGATGTCCCTCAACAAGCCCACTGGAGCAGCTCACATCTGCTCGCAGCCTCAGGGGGGCGGCAGGGCTGGGGCCCCCTCCTGCGTGGAGGGCTCGTGACCAAGGGGGATCAGGGATAAATGCCAAGCAACAGCTTCCACTCAACCCCGGTGCAGCCTGCCCCAGCTCAACCTCCCGCCCCAGCAGGGCAGGGGCAGCACAGGAGACCAAGCCCAATGTGTGTTGTGAGGTAGGCTGGGGAGCAGGTGAGGCGTGCGCTGAGTCAGTCCCAAGGGGGAAAGGGGCCCCCTGTCCCCCGCAGCCTGGGGTTGCATTCGCTCCGAGCTCACAGACTGGAGCCACACACGCTGCCGTCCTTCACAGCCCGCTTCAGCCCATGCCCCCGGGCTCAGCCATGGAAACCCCCAAGCTGCCCCCGCTGGGTGAAGGGCTAATTCCTGTTCTTTCTGGGAATGCCCAGCCCCTTCCCGGGATCTCTTGGTCCCTCGTTCTCACGGACGGGACTGGGTGGGGAGGTGGCACTGGCCCCCGTACCTCGGGGGTCGGTGATTTGTCACAAGGCAGGTGAAAGGCGATCACCCGTCCTGGGCTACTGAGGTGGAAAGAGCCCTGGCCAGAAACAGGGTGCTGAAGCCAGGGCCCCCATCTTGGGGCAGCGCCCAGCGGAGCCCTGGGGACAAGTGAAGGCCCAGGGCCTCGCACAGAAGGGACAGTGTGACGCTCCGAGGCAAAGTGGGTCTGGGACCCCTGGGAGTCACATGACCATCATGACGTGCACCAGCAGGGCAGCCCAGAGTCCCGTGGCCCTGCCCAAGGCAGGGTGCGGCCTGTGGGGAATCCGAATGGCTCCCCCAGCTTTGGGAGAGGCAGGGAGGGCAGCACAAACTGCATCTCTAGCAGCCACCCGCCCCACGGCTGCCATGCACGGAGGGCTCACTGTCCAAACAGGGGTGGCTCTATGTTTTTTGCCGCCCCAAGCACGGCAGGCAGGTGGCTTTCGGCCTGCGGGAGGTCCGCTGGTAACGCGGATTCGGCGGAATGCCTGCGGGAGGTTCACCGGTCCCGCGGCTAGCCGCCGCCGAATTGCCGCCGAAGCCGCGAGACTGGCAGACCTCCCGCAGGCATTCCGCCGAACTGCTGCCCTCACGGCGACCGGCGGGCCGCCCCCCGTGGCTTGCTGCCCTAGGCATGTGCTTGGTGCGCTGGTGCCTGGAGCCGCCCCTGTGTTCAAACCAGGCTTCCCTGCCACACACAAAGGCGGGGTGAGGTCGGAACTGACAAGAGACCAGTTCAGTCTGGCACTGCGCCCCGGACCCCTCCAACGAGAGCCTGCTCTGGCCGTGGTGAAAGGGGAGCTGAATGCATGGGGGACAGGCTGTTTAAACAAGCCCCAGCTCCTGGTGACCCATCACCCCCTAGTGCATGGTGCCCACCTGGCCCCTCCCTCCTGTCCCTGCCCTGGAGCGTGCTGGCCACATCACACCAGGCCTGCCGTGTTGCATGGGCTGGGCAGAGTCTGTCCCTGGCGTGATCCCTTGTACAGAGGGGCAGACGGCGTGTTTGGTGTGTGTGCAGGTTCCCGGGCTGTGCAAGCAGACGGGCAGCTGGCCGGAGCGGTCCATCGGCACACAGTGCTGCAGTAAGTGCACATTAGCACAACATCGTGTCCACATTTGGCCCCTCTCAGCTGTCTGGGGAAGGTCTGGCTCTGGCTCTGAGCCCCGACAGCAGCACAGACTGGGGCTGACTCACCGTGCTGTGTCAGCTACCCCCGAATCATGCCTGAGTAGTCAGCGGCACCCGCCAGAGAGGGCAAGTGGGTCGCCCGCCCTGCGCAATCAGCAGGCCCCGTGTGGGTGGCAAGGGCTGGAGGGAGGGGCAGGTGTGAGGTGTGGGGCTCGTTTGGGAACAGACGCCTGTAACAGGTTCCCTTCCTGGTCGGGATTCCCCTCCCGGGGCAGCTGCTTAGTCACCGCATGAGGCTGTGCTCCTGGCTCATCCGTTGGGCTGGGGGGCAGCTCCCATCAGCCTTCACCCCTGGCACAGGGCCTGGGAGCCCTGACTCTCGACTGGGCTGCCCCAGGGGCCAACCAAGACCCCCCGGTGCTGTAACTGGAACTGGTTAAGCCTCTGTGCCTCGGCCATGTGGAACCTTCCGCTTTCCTGCAGCCCTAGGAAATGCCCGTTCCCTGAGCCGCGTGTCTGAGAGGTTATTGGGAGCACCAGCCCGGCACCTATGAGACCTAGCTACAGGGCTTGCCTCAGGGGCACGGTACACCTAGCACGTTCCCAGCACTGCAGGGACCTGGGGTACTGAGCTGCCCCAGTAATTACAGGGGACCTGTAGGGACAGTCCCGTACCCATGCGCCATTGCCTCCCGACAGACCAGGCTCTGGTGCCGATCCTCATCCCGGGGAACGAGGAAATGGCCATGCAGGCAGGGAAGGGGGCAGGAAGGGGCCCTGCTCACTGAGTCCTGAGGGGATCGGGGTCCTCAGCACTTCAGGACCTGCCCTCCCTGACTGACCAGCCAGGTTGCTCCAGAGCAGCCCCGCACAGTGAGGCCTGGTCACCTGAGCCAGGGCGATGCAGAGCAGAGGGAGGAGCCCCTGGTCCCTGCCAGCTCCCCCACCACCATCCTCCCCTGAGAGACATCGCCACCAGGGATTCAACCCAGACCCAGACACATGGAGCAAGTGCCTGTCCCCAAAGGCCTGATCCCCTGGGCCCCACGGGGGAGAGAGCTCCCAGCTCACAGCCTGTCAGACACTGTCTCACAGCAGAGCGACTGGGGAGGGGTAGGCTGGGAAAATGCCCCTGGCTCACCCCAAACCTTTCCCCAGCCGGACCCAGCGCCAGGCTCTGCACAGTGTAGGGGGGTCAGGCCGCTCTGCCCAGTGCTGCCAGGGACGTGGCCAGCTCTGCTAGTGTCTGCCCCCCAGGTTGGGGCACGCGGTGCAAGGCCAATCGGCCTTAGGGCAGAGCCAGGGGCAGGGCTGGAGACATAAACAGGGTGAGCAGAGGGGTGAAGGTCCTGGCAGCAGAACAGCAAGTGACCGGGGGGGGGCTGATCCCTGCAGCTCCTTGGAGAGCCCCAGTGGCCCTGCCCAGATGCTCTGTGGGGTCCTGTGCAAAGAGCCTTGCTATGGGGGATTTGGGCCTGAAGCAATTTGGGAGCTTGCAGTGACTGAATCCAGGGGCTGGGCTGCTGCAGTGGTTAGTCCCCAGCCAGCCTGTCCTGGCAGCCACACGGGCGAAGTGCTCGCACACACAGTTTGTTACGCAGGGACAGACTTTACTCAGCCCGTCACAGGGTGCTGCTCCAAGCAGAGCCGGACAGCGGCCGGGCACACGCTCGCTCCCCGCCACACCCACCCAGCCTCCTGTGCATGGAGGCGCTGGTGACGTCATGCGGCAGATGTAGTCCGAGGGCAGCTGGAGCAGCCAAAGGGGCTGGGCAGAGTGAGGGGAGCAGTGGGGCCTTTGCAGGCTGATCCGTTCTTGGCAATTGTCTTGTGTAGGTCACGGGGGCGGAGACAGCAGGTCCCCTCAGGCGCCTGGGTTCAGGCAGACGGGCGTTAGGGAGACCCTGGGAAGTAGCACAAAGCTGTCAGAGCCCTGCTCCCATATCACTGCTCCCCGCACACCCAGGCCTCCCTGCGCTCACCAGCGCCAGGACTGGTGGGTACATGTAAACCGGAGTGACTCCAGTGGAGGCACATGAGCGTGGAAATCCAACCCCCGGGGGTAGGGGCTGGCTAATGGGGCTGAGGTCCTGGCCCTTCACTGTGTGCCCCCGATTCCTCCCACCTGCTCAGATATGGGCACATCCCCTCTCCTCCCCCGCCCCCGGCCCTGGCAGCCAAGGCTCACTGCGGAGGCAGGCGTTAAACTCACCTCCAGACACTCTCATGCACTGGTGGCCACACCCGTTACTGCAGCACTTCTCTCCTTCGGGACAGGAACCGCCAACGCCGCATAACTCCGCGCAGTGCCCGGCGCCGAGCGGCTTTGGGCAGCTCCTACGGCTCCCTGGGACACAGAAGGGTCATGTGGCCATGAGACACTCAGCCCCTAGCTAAAGGCTCCCCGCTCACTGTGGGAACAAGGGGGGAGCTGAGGGAAACGGGCCAGAGCAGGACTGAAGAGAGACCCCAGCCAGGGAGCCCTGGTCGCCGCTCATCCCTCTACTCCCCCTCAGAGCCACTCTCCCCCCTTCAGCCGCTGGGGGAGAGAGGGGCCTGGCCAGGTGAGGGAGGGCAGCTTAACCCCCCCGGCTGCTCGTCGGCACCAGCAAGTGACCATCGCTGTGGCAATGCCGGCGCTTCTCCCACTGCCTCCCTGCGCCAGGGAGCGTCGCCCTCAGCCATTTGTAGTGACGTGGGACCCAAAAACCTCACTGGTCCAATGGGGCAAACGTCTGAACGGCCCCTGCTTCCCAAAGACTGCGCTGCCAGCCAGGACCTGGAAAACCAGCGCCCGAGAGGGGGCCCTGGCTGGAAGAGACTTTGTGTTCCCAACGGGATGGCCCATCTCAGCCTGAGCCAAAGGGCCGCTGCTGACAGCACGGAAACACAGAGCTGCCTCTCAGCCGGCATGCGGGGCTTGAGGGAGCAGGCCAGCCACAGGGCCGGTTCATGTTAATGATCCCTGCAGACCAGATTTGGCAACAGAGGTCCCTCTCCTGCGCCATCTGGAGCCCAGGGTGCAGCCCGGCCAGGGCCACTGGGCTCCTCCACCAGTGCAGTCCTCAGGACGACAGAGTCCAGAGCTTGTGGCTGGCTCGTGTTGGCTGGAAATGGCTTGGACTAGCCAGTCCCCTGCGTCTGAGCCAGGCACTTCCCAGAAGACGAGCCACCGTAGGGCCTGGGAGCTTGTGGACAGAGCAGGATCATAGAGTCTTGTAGGCCTGGAAGGTCATCCAGTCCATCCCCTGTGGTGAGGCAGGACCAAATACACCTAGACCAGCCCTGACAGGTGTTTGTCCAACCTGCTCTTAAAACCCCGCCGTGATGCAGGTTTCACAATCCCCCTCACTCACCTGTTCCAGAGCTTAACTAGCCTGAGAGGAGAAATCTTGTCCTAATATCTAAGCTAAATCTCCCATCCTGCAAACTACGCTGGTTCCTCCTTCTCCTACCCTCCGTGAAGAGTTGATTCCCCCTCCTCTTTACAACAACCTTTTACAGATTTGAGGGCTTCTTATTCCCCTCTCTGTCGTCTCATTTCTAGACTAAAGATGCCCAGTTCTTTCAACCTTTCCTCGTAGGCAGAGGCGGATTAGGATTTTGTGGGGACCTGGGCCCCTCCCCACCCCTTCTGCCTGTAGTCCCCCTTGCCCCCCCTCCCTATGCACCTGCTGGGGAAATGGGGTCGGGGCGTGGGGGCTTCCCCCGCTCCCCAGCAGGAGCGCCAGGTGGGCAGAGGGAGTGGGGCAAGACCCCATGCCCCGACCCCACTCCCCAGCAGAAGCACCGGGCAGGTGGAGCGGGTCGGGGGGCGGGGCCTCCTATTTTTCCAGGGCCCCCCAATTGCCCGGGGCCCCTGGGCACAGGCCTCATTGGCTCAGTGGCTAATGTGCCACTGTTCATAGGTCAGGTTTTCTAAACCTCTTCTCATTTTCGTTGCTCTCCTCTGGCCTCTCTCCAATTTCTCCACGTCTTTCCTAAAGTGCAGCCCCCGGAACTGGCCCAGTCTCCAGCTGAGCTCGCCCCAGTGCTGAGCAAAGCAGGACAATGACGTCCCACGTCTTACATACGACGCCTGTTAATACAACCCACAATGACTTGTACCGTTTTTTCAGTAGTATCACCTCGTTGACTCATATTCAGGGCCGGCGCAACCCATTAGGCGACCTAGGCGGCTGGAACTTCGGCCGCCCTGGTCATCAGCGGTATTTCGGGGGCGAGACCTTCCGCCGCCTAGGGCAGCAAAAAAGCTGGCGGCGCTCCTGCTCATATTCAATCTGGGATCGACTGTGGCCCCCGATCCCTTTCTGCATACTGTTGCCTAGCCAGTTATTCCCCCCGTGGTATGTGTGTGTTTCCCCAGTGCAGAACTTTGCACCTGCCTTTACTGAAATTCATAAATTCTCTCCAATTTATCAAGCGCATTGATCATGGGAGTCTTCTAATCGGACATCTGTGTCACCACCTCTCTCTGTAGCTGTTTCCTCTGTGCTCAGCTCTCTACACAGAGCTGAGAGCTAGGACCACTCTGACCCCCCGGCCTGAGCCTGGGACACCCACCCCCCTCAGTGCCTGTCACTCAGCATCTCGGGAACTCGCTGGTCCAGCTGGTCTGTAATTCTCTCTGCTGCTCCGAGGGAATCTCGTCCCCTCACCCTGTCTTTGCTGTGGTCAGTCCCATCCCTGTGCAGTGGCTCTGACAATGGAGACGGGTTTCTATTGGTCCCTGCGTCAGGTCACTGATGAGACAAACCAACTAAGGTGTCAGGTATTTCCAAGCACCCACTGCCCTTGCCCCCTCCATGCCAGGTCTCCCCGCCATGCCCTGCTCCCTTCTCTGCCTGCTGCCCGCACTCACCTCCAGATGCAGGCGGCAGCTGGGCCCAGAGGGCCAGGAGGCCCAGGAGAAGGAAGATGGTCCCTGACTTCATGGTGCTGCCGGGAGCCGGGTCTGAGTGCCCACGCTGAGCCGGGCTGGGATTTAAACCCTGTCCCTGCTGTGGCTGAGAGGGGAGGTGGTTCACGGTGACCTTTGGGCTCCTTCCCTGGCACAGCACCCAACTCACTGCATTTCACAATAAACCAGTTCTGCCTGTAAGTCCCCCTGCATGGAACGAGGAAACAACCCGGATCCTGTGGTCTGAGAAACGCCCCCAAAGGAACCTGGAGAAACAGGGAGGCCCAGGCTCCAAGGTCCTGGTCAGATCCAGGGACTGATGGGAGAACATGCCCACCCCATCCCAGGGGACAGTCTCTGCTCAGTGCCCAAGACAAGGAGAAACCCTGGCATGTGTGTGTGTGTGCGCGCGAGCACTGGTGTGTGTGTGTGCGCGCGCGCACTGGCGTGTGTGCCTGTGTGTGTGTGTGTGCGCGCGTGTGACGAAGTGGGACTGTTCTTAATGTTTCCTCTGAATACTGTGTGGGTGCCTCAGTTTCCCCTATGCATTTCTTAAGTCTCTAGGTGGTGGGGAAAGGCCAGTGTGCATAAATCACTGACACTCTGTCTCCCTGGCAACAAATGGCCAGGGCCCCTTCGCCCCCTGCAAGGAAATAGCTAAAGGTGAACAAAGAGATCAGGTGACCTCCTGGCCCAGGAAAGAGACAAAGCCGGGAGAAGGAGGGGCTGGAGGGGGTTTGAGAGTTGGAGCTACCTGGGGACTAGGAGTGAGGGCAGACGTGGGTGTCTGGCTCTCTGAACCCCAGAATGGACCCGGCCGAGGGGTCCCGTTCGCCGCTGTACCTACAAGCTCTGTTTTAGACCGTGTTCCTGTCATCTAATAAACCTCTGTTTTACTGGCTGGCTGAGAGTCACGTCTGACTGCGAAGTGGGGGGTGCAGAACCCTTTGGCTTCCCCAGGACCCCGCCTGGGCGGACTCGCTGTGGGAAGCGCACAGAGGGGCATATGCTGAATGCTCCCAGGAGAGACCCAGGAGGTGAAGCCGTGGGAGCTTCTTGCCCTGAAGACGGTCTGCTCCGAGGGAGAGGAGGCTCCCCAAAGTCCTGACTGGCTTTGTGGGGAGCAGTTCCAGAGCATCGCCCGGGGACTCCGTGACAGCGCGCACGTGTGCATTGGCGTGTGTGTGTGTGTGTGCACGTGTGCGTGCGTACTCGTAATTCCTTCCTGATCCTAGGTCTGGAGACAACCCGGCCCATGGAGGAGTGCAAGTCACCCTTTACTCCAGATACGGGGTGGGAGCCAGGTCACGGCCTGTTCCCCACTCAGTCCCCAGACGGGATTGGCTCTAGGCAAAGGCCCGAGGTGGATTCCATTCCCAGCAGTGCCCATGTGACCCCTGGCTACTGCTTCAGCCTGACAGATCCTCATCTAGGCATCACCTCTCCATAGCTGCTGGTCCCCACACTGGCCAGGGTTCAGATCTCTAGCTGAGACCCTTGGCAGCTGCTCTTCTCTGCACCTTCTCCAGAATTTGCGCTTCCCTCGGGAGCTGACAAGCCTGGAGCTGCATGCAGGCGTCCAGGAGGAGCCCGTCCCTGGCCTTGGGCAGGGTTTCAGTACCATGCCAGGTGTGGAGGATGTTTGCATTGGCGCAGGCTGCGGCCGTGCACTGAGGAGACTCCAGCAGGGTGAGCAGCGCCGGGCGTGTGACGCCCTGGTACCAGCAGGGCAGACAGCCTGTTCCATGTCACCACGCCTTCGTGACACCGTGTCGCCTGCTACCCAGAATCCTCTTGGCCTTCTCAGCCCCACTGCACAACGTGCCCCATCTCCATGTCCTGCTCACATGAACGCTGGGCTCCCCAGCTCACCTCCCCATCAGCCTCACTTTGCACCAGGCTGTCTCCCCACAGGGCGCTCTGGACCTCCCTGTTTCTCCAGGTTCCTTCGAGGGGGTTTCCCAAAGCCCGGGATCCGGGTTGTTTCCTCGTTCCATCCGGGGGGACTGATTTATTGTCAGAC
>NW_020715659.1:0-1611 GCF_002925995.2 Terrapene triunguis
CCCGTTTGTAGTTCACCTCCCCCCATTCCCAACTGGCACCAAAACCCGTTCCACTCCCACCATCCCACTCCTCCTACAGGCACAGAGCAAAATGTCCAAAGCTTCAGTCTCATGTCTGCCGGGAGCTTGAAACAATGCTGCGGAGCGATGTGAACTGTCCCTATTAATCTTGAGGTAGGTTCCCCCTAGTCCCAATGACAAGACACTAAACTCCAACTTTCATATCATTTCATTGGCGATCATTTAAGCAGAAGCATCAGGTTAATGTACTTAGCCAGCATCATTTGCTATAGTAGCAGGCACTGTTTTGCAGTGCAGTGGGACAGCTTGTCAAGGGCTGCTGGCTGGGGTGGGGAATGAGGAAGTGAAGCCTCTCTACTCCCCTCCAAACCTGCCTGAAAGAGGGGTGGAGAGAGGAGATGCTCTTCCCCCAGGCCTCCAGTGCCAACTGCAGTTTGGGTGATCAAACATGCCATCTCTGTTGCCATAACCCCAAATGTCCCCTTTGCACCTGCGAAAACCTCCACCTTCCTGCAACAAATTCTATAAAGCACTTACTGGCTGACAATACAAAAATCCGCGGGACACTGAAAATGGAAAAGCACAGTAAAATAAACTGAATTTCATATCAAAATAAAGAACACAAGCAATGCTGCACTGACTTTACTATCCTGTGAAAACCTCCATTTCAGAATTCACCTGAATCAGCTACAGAGTTTCTAGTTTTCTGTGGAATTCAGGCCCAGTTTATAGGCTCCACACTGCACCTCTGCCATGCTCACTGACTCCACATCATAATCGTGCCATGCATACAGAGCTCCACTGCACATGGCATCATGCACATCTGAGTCCCTCTCCATCCTAGGACCTTTCCTTCACTATTCAGCCTCTGCTCCAAGATGCCACACTGCTTAGACAGGAGGAAGTCATTACCCTCCCCGGGGTATCATGTACTCTGGGCATAGGCGGCCTTATGTTCCCAAGGAAACATAGAGCAGGATAACTCGGTGTGGGTCTCCAATGGGAATCCATTGCCATAGCGGGACGTGGACAGAAGTCTCAATGGTCAGTGGGCCATGGAGTTTATTTCCTCTTAGAATTCAGTGAGTCAGGAACCATGGACAGTCCAGATTAAGTGCTCAGGGAAGGGGCTGTGGGGAAGATGGGTTATGGTATTTTGGAAAGGCTGGATTCCGAAGGGCACTCCCACCAGAGCGTCTCTCTTCGATGGGAATTTCTACATCCCTTCATGTAGGGGGCTGCAGCTGGCCCGCTGCCCATACAGCCCCAGCTACTCTGCTATTTTCAGCACCCGAGTTCAGTCAGAGCTAGCGCGGGTACATCTACCCGAGCTGGAAATTACACCTCCAGCTCCACTGACCGGTGGCATTAACTGCATCTCTGCTCAGCACTGGCAGGGTCTCTCTGGTGAGCCACAGCCTGGCTGTTGTTTTATTTTAGTATATAAAGTCTCTCCATTTAGAAAGGTAAGTGGCAAAATGAATGGCAATAAAATAACAGCTGCCCAGCCCACAAACACAAACCCCCCCACCACTCAGTAACCCGACGCAGGTCAGCCTTCCTCCTGAAACACCAGCCCGTCCCTCAGGC
>NW_020715660.1:0-3748 GCF_002925995.2 Terrapene triunguis
TCCGCTTTCCCGAGTTACCTGGTAGCTATGCCTAGTGGATCCCAACAATCCCCCCTTTGAGAATACTCAACAAACCTTTGTCAGAGTTTTTTTATACTCTAAAGACAAAATGCGATTAAGCTCCATGCAATTAGGATTATTAATAAGAGAATATAAGGGAACCTTTAGGGTATGGGAGGTACAACTCCTACGTATGAACACTTTACAGCAAATGAGCAAAAGAACAAGAACAAAACATATTACCACACCTTTGAGCAAGATGTGAACAATGCTTCCCCTATATTTCCTAGTTCCCCTAAACCAGGTATCCAACCCCAAAGGGAATCCAAAATAGTGGGTTTCACTGGTTCCTGGGCCTTCCACTGGTTAACGGCCCGTTCAGCTGACAAGATGTGCTTGTTAATGTCCTGTGAAAACTTTGGGACATAGGTACAACACTCTTCTCCAATAAGGGCACAGACCCCGCCTCGTCAGGCTAACACATAATCTAGGGCCTGGCGGTTCTGCAAAGCCAGCAATCGAAGCTGGTACAGCTTAGAACTTATGCTTTTATCTATGGCCAGGGTATCATTGGCAAACTTAAATTGTCAGAGGTGCTACTGCTAGTAACCATCCACCTTTGACAACAGTCTGACCAATTTTGGGGTACTACTTTCCAGGGCAATCCCGCTGAATGATGGGGAGTTTGGGCACATATCCAACAGTTGGAGAGATTAAACTCATGGGCAAAGGCAATTTTCAGGGCCTCGTATGTGTTGGTAGCCATATCTGCAGGGATGGCTCCCCATCCTGCATGCGATGTGGGTAAAACAGTAGGTAACAGAAGAATTGCCTCTGTGATAAAAAGAAATGCTGTGAGAGACCCTAAACCTAAACCCATATTGTAATTACCACAACCCAAATACCCAGAGGATAACAAGAATTATTGACACTAAACAAGTCAAAAAAAATAACAAGACCAAATACATAGGCCAGATTCGCCTTCTGTGAGAAAATAAAAACCAATGCTCAGGGTTCTCGCGGGGAGTATGCTGTGGCTGTTCAGAGAGATCACAACGCATTCCCAGTGATCCTTACTGTCTTTTGAATAACAGCTTAAGTCCCAAATAGTCGTTAGCAGTCTTCTTCGCAGGCTGGACAGTCCACTGTTCAGGAATGGGCACTGTTTTCAGTCGAGAGTAATAAATCCAGTTTTTGTGTCCTTCGACCTTTGCCACTGTATGGGTGACAAGCAGGATGGTGTGGGGTCCCTTCCACTTCTCTTGGAGAGGCTCGTCCTTCCAGGTCCGCACGAGAACGGAGTCACCAGGCTGCAGGGAGTGGACCCGAGGTATCCAGCAGAAGAGGCTGTGAATCTTTGGTGTGCCTGTGAAGAAAAGAAAGAACAGCAGACAGAGGGCACATGTACTGAGACAAGAAACCACACCCCATCTCCCACTCCCCTGCCAGAACTGGGGTACCATTTATAGGCCATGCTCTTCCAAACATAATCTCGAAGGGACTAAGCCCTATCCTACCCTTAGGGAGAGCACGAATACAAAGTAACACAAGGGGCAAAGCATCAGGCCACTTAAGAGAGGCCTCCTGACAGACCTTTGAGAGGTGTCGCTTGAGTGTCTGATTTGTGCGTTCCACTACTCCACTGGCTTGTGGTCACCAGGGTGTGTGGAGTTTCCAGGGGATTTGCAGAGCACTTGATATCTTTTGAACCACTTGAGATGTGAAGTGTGTTCCATTATCAGATTCCATCCACTGAGGAAGGCCGAAGCGAGGAATGATCTCCTTGACAAACTTAAGAGCCACTGTCTTGGCAGTGTTGTTGCGACATGGGAAGGCTTCAGGCCGCCCGCTGAATTGATCCACTAAGACGAGAAGGTACCTGTACCCTTGAGTCCTGGGAAACTCAGTAAAGTCTATTTGCCACACTAATCCTGGGCCTGGGGTAGGTTCCAGGGTGGCTGGTGGCACTGCTACTCCTGGTCGAGGGTTATTCTTTTGGCAGATTAAACCTTCAGCTTGTACCTGTGATGTTAGTGGTTTAAGTCCAGAGGTTAGAAAATATTTATTCATGAGCTGGATAAGAGCCTCTCTGCCTGCGTGTGTGGTTTGATGCAGTTTCTGCAACACTGGTTGAATCAGGCCCTTGGGCAGGAGGATTTTTCCCTCTGTGGAATAAAGCCATCCCTCCTTTTCCTGGAGACCGAGACTGTCAGCCAGGTTTCTGTCCTCTTGGGAGTACTGAGGGGCTGCAAGCTCACCCACTGATGGGATGAGGGCATGCATTTGGGCATTCTCCTCAGTTGGTGATTTCAGGATAGCAGCTCGCTTAGTTTCCTTGTCTGCTCTGGCATTGCCCTTGATTACATCTTGATCTTCCCTCTGATGGGCTTTGCAATGTACCACTGCTACTGCTGAGGGGAGTTGTACTGCTTCTAAAAGCCGGCGTGAGCATGCAATACCCCAAAAGCATACTTTGAGTCAGTAAAAATATTAACCCGTTTGTCTTTTGCCAGCTCAAGGGCACGGGTCAGGGCCACTAGTTCAGCAAGCTGGGCAGATGTTCCTGCCGGTAAACTCTTAGCTTTCACGGTATCATGAAGAGACACAATAGCATAACCAGCCCTCCTTTGCCCATCCACAACAGTACTACTTCCATTTGTCATTTCAAGTCAGCATTTGGGAGTGGCTGATTTTTTTTTTGATCTGGGCGGCTAGAATACTGAACATCTATGATTTCTAAACAGTCATGTTCCTGTTTTTCTGTCTCTGGTAGCAGTGTAGCTGGATTAAGGGAGGGACAGATCTGTAGGGTGACTTCAGGATTCTCTAACAGCTTTGCCTGGTACCGAGCAACCCGAGCCTGTGTGAGCCAAAGACCACCCTTAGTGTCCAGCAAGGCTCGGACCATATGGGGAACATATACACTTGCACAGTTCCTCCCAGTGTCAGCTTTTCCGCTTCCCCAAGTACTAGAGCAGTAGCTGCGACCGCCCTCAAACAGGCTGGCCATCCCTTTGAAACTTGATCCAGTTGTTTAGAAAAGTATGCCACAGGACGCTTCCAGGCACCTAATAGCTGAAATGCCCTGTCCGCTTCTGGGGACCAGTGAAAGGGGTCATGTTCCGCTCCCTTAACACATTTATACAGAGGTTTAGCCCACAGTCCAAACTCTGGAATCCATATTCTGCAAAAACCTGCCATGCCCAGGAATGCCCTAAGCCGTTTGCTGGGGATGGGAACTTGGCAGATAGCCTCCTTCCTTTCGCTTGAGAGCTGTCTCTCTCCCTGCCTGATGTGAAATCCCAGATATTGAACCTCTGAAAGAGCAATTTGGGCTTTGCTTTGAGATACCCTGTATCCTCGCAGTCCAATAAAGTTTAGGAGACTCACAGTAGCTCTGAGACAAGGGATTAGATCCACAGCAGCAATTAGCAAGTCATCTACATATTACAGCAAGAGGGCTTTGTCTGAATTATCCCACTCCTCCAAGTCTCTGGCCAAAGCCTGTCTGAACAGAGTGGGGGAATTTTTAAATCCTTGAGACAATACTATCCAGCAAAACTGCCTTTTAACCCTTCTGTTGTCCTCATTATGCCTTGCAGTATTTTGCAGATCTCACTTGCTTGGGCACATTCAGGCCCCCCCTTTTTCTTGGTTGTCAGCAAAGTCTTGGCTATGAACAATGTCCTTGGACTGAGGCCAGCTGTATTTTCCTCTCAGTTAACTTATTTTGTGCTTTTTTTTTTTT
>NW_020715660.1:3848-5992 GCF_002925995.2 Terrapene triunguis
TGTGCTTTTTTTTTTTTCTCTTCTCCCTTTCTCGGCTTCTTCTAACTTCCAAAGGAACCTTCCACTTTTTACTCATACACCTTTTTTTTAACCATTAACACATACTCATTGCTATTCCTTTCCAGTAACATAATTTCTGTGCAAAGCTTTGATGCAACAAACCAGGACAAGCACACTCACTTCTGAGGATTTTACGTACAACCTTTGGTGTCTAATAGCTTTTCCTTTTTAAACCTTAAATGCCTTCTCTTTCTTTACCAGATTTTTTATTTGCTATTTTGTTACCCAAAAACAAATTTAAATCTTTTATTTTCCTGGCTTTGACTACCCTGCTGCAGCCACAACCTTTGGTCTTTAGTTAAAACATTTTAAATTTTGTAAAGCGTTAAGTCACCTTAAGGATTAAATGCTAAATACCTTAAACAACACTAGTTTCCTGTGTTTGGCAAAAGTATTTTCAGTTTTGCAACTTTAAAACAATACTAATTCATTTCAAACTTATAAAACACAGATTGTATACAGCAGGAGTGTTCTTCAGCAAATTAGACTAACGTATTCATATTTGAATAATTCCACTTAAATAACCTTTTGCCTGAATTACTTACAGACATTCCTACCAAGTTTCACTGCTTGATTTCCTCTAGCAACTACAGAGTTAACTTCTTACTCTCTTTTCTTAAATCACTTGCTTGTCTTCCAAAACGACACCCAACCAACTCAGATTTTACCATTCCAATTATTGTCCTGGGGATTTGAAATCCCCATGCTTATAATTACTTACTCTTTTCCTTCCACTATGCCCTCAAAGTTTCCAACCTGTTTTTCAATCTCTCTGTCTGTTGCCTGCCCGCTTGGACCCGATCCTGCTTTTCTTGCTGAACCGTCCCTTCCATGGGCACCGGCTTTTTTTCACTACCAATTTAGCTAGGAGGGTGGGTTTCTCAACTAGCCCCCACCCTTCCTGGTCTCTTCCCTTAAACATTTTTACTCATAAAGCTACCCGAGTCCTCCCTCGTGAGGCTTATGGCTAGCTAGACAACCTTCAAAGATAGAAATGAACTTGCTTGGATTCGTTGAGAATTCTCCTGCCTCTGCCTTAAAAGCAGCCAGATGTTAAAAGCAACATGACACAAGATCCTGTGTTCCTGGATGGGCTAACACACTCTCAGTAATCAACGGATACAATCCCACCAAGGGGGGGGGGGGTACTCTCTAAAGCCTGTGGGGGTGAAGGAGCCGAAGGGGACACCGATTCTGGCATTACAACAGTGGGAGGGTTCTGGGGTTTAGCAGCCATTACTACCGAGCCTGTCGGAGTTAAATGGCACTTGAACAAAATATCAGATCATCTTTACATAATACCATTCCATAATCAGCCTGGCGTCTAAACGCCTTCCAATTATTTAACATACATTCCAAGGGTGTCCCAGCATATGCACTTTGTCCGGACCCCATTATGCTCGTGTCTAATTAAACCTGGTCACGGGTTCGACCGACCCCCCTTGCGATCAAGATATCCTGGTCACGGGGTTTCCCCTCGCAGGAGTCTCGGTGCGGCTAGAGTCGGTTTAAGTCCTAGACCTGGTTATCACAATTTTGGCTTCCAGCATATCATTAGTATGAAAAAGAACAATATTCCTGCCAAGAATAAAAGCAAGCCCTGGGGCTTTTCTACGTCCCAGTAATTGTCCAGTGCGGCCCACAGACTAGGAAAGTTAGTGAAATTATTCATTAAACATTGCCTGCTTTGTTATTATAACCACAAAACATTTGTCCATCTACAATACCTTCCCACACAGGGATTACCCAAAGGGCCCAATTTACACTGCGGGGGCGTTATCCCTCAAACCCAAGAGGTAAACGCACTTACCGCCCGGAGTGGCCGCGTCCGGCTGTTGGACCTTCCCCTTCTTCTGGTACCGTCTTATCTCCGTGTCGTTAGGAGTTCTCTTTAGAGAGGACACAGCCGCCCCGACCGATTGTGACGACCCAAGGCCCGAGCAAACCAACAGCTCGAGGTGGCCACTCCTCGGAATCGCCTTCGGTCGCGGGTCAGTGTCCTCCACAGGGAGAGAAGTCCCGGCGGAGTCGCCAGTTTGTTGGCCAAATAGGGCCCGTTTCCCCCCGGAGCTTACCTAATTACA
>NW_020715661.1:0-3675 GCF_002925995.2 Terrapene triunguis
CCACCTCCCCCCCTTCTGATCCGGCCCCACCGGGTTTAAATCCCAGCGCGGCTCAGCGCTGGGCACTGGACCCGGCTCCCATCAGAACCATGGAGTCAGGCAGCATCTTCCTGCTCCTGGGGCTCCTCGCCGTCTGGGCCGAGCTGCAGGCTGTAGCTGGTCAGGGAGATAAACGTGAGTAAGGGAAGTTGCCCATGGCTCAGATGAGGGTCACGGGAGCCCTCTCTTTTGTAAAGGAAGTCACAACTTGCAGAGCAAGAATTTCCCTTAAATGTGCTTTCCCTTGGGCCATCGCTCCCAGGCCCCAGGGCTCGGAGTCTTTGTTGGAGGTAGAAGTGGATGTTTCTCTCCTGTGGCACCCACTTTCCCCAGAAGAGCTCTCAGCTCACACCGTGCAGGCCATGGCCTCGTTCCAGAGAGCACGGGCATGTGTCCAGTGCAGATCTCTGCTCTCATCACAACCTATCTCCTCTCCCCAGGTGACATTTGCCGACTCCCACCTGAGAAGGGCCCTTGCAAGGGAAAGATGCCGCGCTTCTTCTACAACCCGGCCTCCAAGACGTGCGAAAGCTTCATCTACGGCGGCTGCCAGGGCAACAAGAACAACTTTAAGACGAAGGCAGAGTGTGTGCGTGCCTGCAGGCCTCCTGGTGAGTGGGACAGAGCCCAGCCTCTCCCTGGGCGGGGAGATGGGGGGTGCTGCCCAGCTCCACACCATAAATTGGGGGGAGTTACACTGGGGCAGGTCTCCAGCATTCAAGGAGCCCTGGTATCTCTCATGATGGGAGGTCTGGTCAAATAAAAGCTGTGCTGTGGCTGGGGTGGAACCTGGGGGTCCCAAATCACAGGGCTCTGAGCCATGGCATGTTAGCCAGGAAGTCCTGAGTTCCAGTCCCAGCTGTGCTACCTACTGGTGGCCCTGGGCAGTCACTGCCACCCTGTATCATGGCTTGGCCTGCCCCCCAAAGGAGCTAACGGACACATGGGGCAGCCGGGGACCCAGGCGAGATCGCGCTGCCGGCATCTGACTCCAGGTCTGGCCCGAGCGGAGTGATCTACTACGTTTGTGCTGGAGGCTTCACTTCCACCCGGCAATGCTGACAGCAGAGACTAAACGCCCGGCCCCTCGGACCCAGCCTCCCACTCTGTCCGTTGTGCAATGTGGTCTGGCTGAGCCGGGTAGCAACCGCACAGCTCTGAGTGTGCCGTGCCATGGGCTGAGGCTGTCCTCACACACCTGCATGCAGCACTAGCACTGGGGAACGGGCCAAAGCAGCTCTGCAGGGGCACGGGAACAAAGCCAGGGCAATGAAGGGCCAGGACCCAGCCCATGAGCCTGCCATACCTGATCCCGACTCCCAGGCCCCCCAGCCCAGAGGTGTCTCAGGAAGCTGGAAGTGTCTGGGGTCCTGGACCTCTGCCCAAGGAGCTGCCCGTTCAAGGTCCTATGGCAGAGGCTGGGATTCCCTTTGGCTGGTGAGCTAAGTTACAAGGCTGGTGTCTCCCCTCTGTGCCCATTCTGCATTGCAGAGAGACCCGGGGTTTGCCCCAAGACCACAGGCCCTGACATTTGCCTGCATGGCTGCGACAGCGACTCTGACTGTAAAGAAGGACAGAAGTGCTGCTTTAATGGCTGTGGCTACACCTGCGTGAGGGTGGCTCCATCAGGTGAGTCCCCTCTTCCAGCCACAGTGACACCCTCAGCAGCTGCCGTGAGATGTTCTGCTGCCCCATCCCTCCTGGCACACGCACCTGTCTGCCTGTGACGGCGTCACTCTCACCAGCTGCTCTGCTGTCACACTGAGTACAGGGGGTTTGGGGAGCAGCGATACGGGACCAGGGCTCTGACGGCTTCGTCCTATTTCCCAGGGTCTCCCTAAGTCCCATCTGCCAGGACCCGGACTCCAGAGGGGACGAGCTGCCTCAGCCACACAGACCGATTGCCAAGATCGGATCAGCCCGAAGACAAAGTCCCGACCCCCAGGGACTCTCCCCATCCCTGGTGCTTTTGCCAGGGGAACAGGTTGTGGTTTCCTGGAATTCCTTCTCTTCCTCAATAAACATTTCCTGACATCCCTGCACCTCTCGGCGTCTGCTTCATCATTCTCCAGGTCAGGCCTCACCCAGCCTGTGCAGCCCCCAGCCTCTCCCCTCCCCTCCAGGACCCAGCAGGCCAGAGCCAAGGCAGGGCTGCAATCCCGAGACTGAGAGACGCTGACCGCCTATGGGGTGCTCCCGACCCGGGGGTGTTGTGTTTAAGCCCCCAGAGGCTGGGCTCGCCCTGTGTCCTGGAGGGAGAGGGTGTTAAGTACCACCAGCCTCTGGGGGGGTCAGAGCCTAGAGGGGAGGGCACCTCACACACCCAGGCACATTACTGGGGTGGGGGACGCACAGCCCCTCAACAGGGCTGTCTCCACAGGACCCCAGACAGCACCTCTGGGAGGGGTTCAGGGGGCACAATCCAGAGTGGCTGGGGAACAGGCATTTGGGATGAAAGGGTCGGGGGAGGATTTTCCCAGCCAGCCCCTCCCCTGAGTAGTAGCTCTGGGGGGAGTGGCCTGGGGGAGGCAAACCCAGCTCAGAGCCTGTCAGCCCGCTCTTCCCAACGGGGTCGGTCCCCCTCCCCAGCAAGACCCAGTCCTGGGGATCCAGCCCTATCATTGCCCCGTCCTGGCTCAGGTTACAGCTCAGGTATCTTCCTTCAAGGGAAGTCCCCCATCCCCAATGTAACTCCCCTGCAACATTCCCAGGTCAGATCCGCCCGCTCCCTGTTGCCTCACACCATGCGAGTCAGGCACCTCCTCCAGGTGTCCCCGGAAGGACAGATGGGGGGCCAGTCGGGCTCCTCCCTGCGCTCTGCATCACCATGGCCGGCGTGGGCAGGTTGGGCCGGTCCCCTCAGGTGACCCTGCAGGGCTGCTCGGGACCCGCCTGGCTGGGTCTCAGGGAGGACGGTTCTGGGGGCACTGGGCCCGTGTCAGGCTCTGGCAGGTCACAAGGGCAGCAACACAAGCCCAGTGTGTCCACAGCTGATTCCACCCCTTGCTCTGGGCCATGGCCATCTCCTCGTTCCCCTGGGCAGGTCCCCCGTGCTGGGAAATGGAGGGGCTAGGGGCTGGGCCATGGCCCCCCGGTCCCTCTGGTCGGCCCCTGCCGGACAGATGCAGCCAGGCTGCAGGGCAGGGGCAGTTGGGCAGTAGCCAGGGGCCAATGGGCACTGCTGGGAATTGAATCCCCCGTGGGGACTTTTTCCAGAGCCGGTCCCGTCTCCTGGGCCCCACGGGGGCTGGCAGAACCAGCTACTGGGGACGCAGCGGGGAACGGGCCGTGACCTAGCTCCAGCCCGTGTCTGGGGTTAAAGGGTGACGCGCACTCCCCCGCAGGCCAAGTTGTCTGTACTCCTGGGGCCAGGAAGGAATTACAGGTGCGCACCCCCGGAGCCACTGGCAGGGGCCAGGGATTTCCCTTCCCTTGGGGCACTGAGCAGGGTCTGTCCCCTGGGACGGGGTGGGCATGTGCCCCCATCAGTCGCTGAGACTGCAGCCAACGGGACTTTTGGGCCTGGACCTCCCTGTTTCTCCAGGTTCCTTCGAGGGGGTTTCCCAAAGTCCGGGATCCGGGTTGTTTTCTCGTTCCATCCGGGGGGACTGATTTATTGTCAGACAGCGCGTGCTG
>NW_020715662.1:0-3665 GCF_002925995.2 Terrapene triunguis
CCACCTCCCCCCCTTCTGATCCGGCCCCACCGGGTTTAAATCCCAGCGCGGCTCAGCGCTGGGCACTGGACCCGGCTCCCGGCAGCACCATGGAGTCAGGCAGCATCTTCCTGCTCCTGGGGCTCCTTGCCGTCTGGGCCGAGCTGCAGGCTGTAGCTGGTCAGGGAGATAAACGTGAGTAAGGGAAGTTGCCCATGGCTCAGATGAGGGTCACGGGAGCCCTCTCTTTTGTAAAGGAAGTCACAACTTGCAGAGCAAGAATTTCCCTTAAATGTGCTTTCCCTTGGGCCGTCGCTCCCAGGCCCCAGGGCTCGGAGTCTTTGTTGGAGGTAGAAGTGGATGTTTCTCTCCTGTGGCACCCACTTTCCCCAGAAGAGCTCTCAGCTCACACCGTGCAGGCCATGGCCTCGTTCCAGAGAGCACGGGCATGTGTCCAGTGCAGATCTCTGCTCTCATCACAACCTATCTCCTCTCCCCAGGTGACATTTGCCGACTCCCACCTGAGAAGGGCCCTTGCAAGGGAAAGATGCCGCGCTTCTTCTACAACCCGGCCTCCAAGACGTGCGAAAGCTTCATCTACGGCGGCTGCCAGGGCAACAAGAACAACTTTAAGACGAAGGCAGAGTGTGTGCGTGCCTGCAGGCCTCCTGGTGAGTGGGACAGAGCCCAGCCTCTCCCTGGGCGGGGAGATGGGGGGTGCTGCCCAGCTCCACACCATAAATTGGGGGGAGTTACACTGGGGCAGGTCTCCAGCATTCAAGGAGCCCTGGTATCTCTCATGATGGGAGGTCTGGTCAAATAAAAGCTGTGCTGTGGCTGGGGTGGAACCTGGGGGTCCCAAATCACAGGGCTCTGAGCCATGGCATGTTAGCCAGGAAGTCCTGAGTTCCAGTCCCAGCTGTGCTACCTACTGGTGGCCCTGGGCAGTCACTGCCACCCTGTATCATGGCTTGGCCTGCCCCCCAAAGGAGCTAACGGACACATGGGGCAGCCGGGGACCCAGGCGAGATCGCGCTGCCGGCATCTGACTCCAGGTCTGGCCCGAGCGGAGTGATCTACTACGTTTGTGCTGGAGGCTTCACTTCCACCCGGCAATGCTGACAGCAGAGACTAAACGCCCGGCCCCTCGGACCCAGCCTCCCACTCTGTCCGTTGTGCAATGTGGTCTGGCTGAGCCGGGTAGCAACCGCACAGCTCTGAGTGTGCCGTGCCATGGGCTGAGGCTGTCCTCACACACCTGCATGCAGCACTAGCACTGGGGAACGGGCCAAAGCAGCTCTGCAGGGGCACGGGAACAAAGCCAGGGCAATGAAGGGCCAGGACCCAGCCCATGAGCCTGCCATACCTGATCCCGACTCCCAGGCCCCCCAGCCCAGAGGTGTCTCAGGAAGCTGGAAGTGTCTGGGGTCCTGGACCTCTGCCCAAGGAGCTGCCCGTTCAAGGTCCTATGGCAGAGGCCGGGATTCCCTTTGGCTGGTGAGCTAAGTTACAAGGCTGGTGTCTCCCCTCTGTGCCCATTCTGCATTGCAGAGAGACCCGGGGTTTGCCCCAAGACCACAGGCCCTGACATTTGCCTGCATGGCTGCGACAGCGACTCTGACTGTAAAGAAGGACAGAAGTGCTGCTTTAATGGCTGTGGCTACACCTGCGTGAGGGTGGCTCCATCAGGTGAGTCCCCTCTTCCAGCCACAGTGACACCCTCAGCAGCTGCCGTGAGATGTTCTGCTGCCCCATCCCTCCTGGCACACGCACCTGTCTGCCTGTGACGGCGTCACTCTCACCAGCTGCTCTGCTGTCACACTGAGTACAGGGGGTTTGGGGAGCAGCGATACGGGACCAGGGCTCTGACGGCTTCGTCCTATTTCCCAGGGTCTCCCTAAGTCCCATCTGCCAGGACCCGGACTCCAGAGGGGACGAGCTGCCTCAGCCGCACAGACCGATTGCCAAGATCGGATCAGCCCGAAGACAAAGTCCCGACCCCCAGGGACTCTCCCCATCCCTGGTGCTTTTGCCAGGGGAACAGGTCGTGGTTTCCTGGGATTCCTTCTCTTCCTCAATAAACATTTCCTGACATCCCTGCACCTCTCGGCGTCTGCTTCATCATTCTCCAGGTCAGGCCTCACCCAGCCTGTGCAGCCCCCAGCCTCTCCCCTCCAGGACCCAGCAGGCCAGAGCCAAGGCAGGGCTGCAATCCCGAGACTGAGAGACGCTGACCGCCTATGGGGTGCTCCCGACCCGGGGGTGTTGTATTTAAGCCCCCAGAGGCTGGGCTCGCCCTGTGTCCTGGAGGGAGACGGTGTTAAGTACCACCAGCCTCTGGGGGGATCAGAGCCTAGAGGGGAGGGCACCTCACACACCCAGACACATTACTGGGGTGGGGGACGCACAGCCCCTCAACAGGGCTGTCTCCACAGGACCCCAGACAGCACCTCTGGGAGGGGTTCAGGGGGCACAATCCAGAGTGACTGGGGAACAGGCATTTGGGATGAAAGGGTCGGGGGAGGATTTTCCCAGCCAGCCCCTCCCCAGTAGCTCTGGGGGGAGTGGCCTGGGGGAGGCAAACCCAGCTCAGAGCCTGTCAGCCCGCTCTCCCCAACGGGGTCAGTCCCCCTCCCCAGCAAGACCCAGTCCTGGGGATCCAGCCCTATCATTGCCCCGTCCTGGCTCAGGTTACAGCTCAGGTATCTTCCTTCAAGGGAAGTCCCCCATCCCCAATGTAACTCCCCTGCAACATTCCCAGGTCAGATCCGCCCGCTCCCTGTTGCCTCACACCATGCGAGTCAGGCACCTCCTCCAGGTGTCCCCGGAAGGACAGATGGGGGGCCAGCCGGGCTCCTCCCTGCACTCTGCATCACCATGGCCAGCGTGGGCAGGTCGGGCCGGTCCCCTCAGGTGACCCTGCAGGGCTGCTCGGGACCCGCCTGGCTGGGTCTCAGGGAGGACGGTTCTGGGGGCACTGGGCCCGTGTCAGGCTCTGGCAGGTCACAAGGGCAGCAACACAAGCCCAGTGTGTCCACAGCTGATTCCACCCCTTGCTCTGGGCCATGGCCATCTCCTCGTTCCCCTGGGCAGGTCCCCCGTGCTGGGAAATGGAGGGGCTAGGGGCTGGGCCATGGCCCCCCGGTCCCTCTGGTCGGCCCCTGCCGGACAGATGCAGCCAGGCTGCAGGGCAGGGGCAGTTGGGCAGTAGCCAGGGGCCAATGGGCACTGCTGGGAATTGAATCCCCCGTGGGGACTTTTTCCAGAGCCGGTCCCGTCTCCTGGGCCCCACGGGGGCTGGCAGAACCAGCTACTGGGGACGCAGCGGGGAACGGGCCGTGACCTAGCTCCAGCCCGTGTCTGGGGTTAAAGGGTGACGCGCACTCCCCCGCAGGCCAAGTTGTCTGTACTCCTGGGGCCAGGAAGGAATTACAGGTGCGCACCCCCGGAGCCACTGGCAGGGGCCAGGGATTTCCCTTCCCTTGGGGCACTGAGCAGGGTCTGTCCCCTGGGACGGGGTGGGCATGTGCCCCCATCAGTCGCTGAGACTGCAGCCAACGGGACTTTTGGGCCTGGACCTCCCTGTTTCTCCAGGTTCCTTCGAGGGGGTCTCCCAAAGCCCGGGATCCGGGTTGTTTTCTCGTTCCATCCGGGGGGACTGATTTATTGTCAGACAGCGCGTGCTG
>NW_020715663.1:0-4805 GCF_002925995.2 Terrapene triunguis
CACACCCAGGTGGAGCTGGTTCAAGTGTGGGAGGAAGCAGCTCACAGGTGATCTATAAAGACCGCCCATATTTTAACCTAATTCCACGTTCTAAGGAGCCAGCTCCGGGTATCTGTCCCTGCCCACACAGAATAAGGATATGAACAGGACCTTGTCATGTTTAGAAATTGCCTTGGAAGACAAAGCAAAGAAACCTAAGGAGGAAAGCGGAGGGACTGAGATCCACCAATGCTCAGGGCCATTGGTGACCGCAGAGGACAGGTCACATAGGATATACCCCCTGAGCCCAGCAGAGAGTCCTTGCTCCAGGCTTCAGAGGATGGCAGTAGTTCTTTACCAAGTTCTTTACCAAGGCCACCTGTGGGGGACTTCTTCTGGAGCCCCAAGAATCATGCTGATTTGCACTGGGCTGTGCATAGATTAGGAGACTGATCCCACTTGCTTACTAACAAGCCATGGGCACGCGTACGACTGCCCATTTCCCTGGAGGCCCAATCAGTTAGATTCTATCAGCACCTCACTGGGCTGAGGATTGGAAACAGCAAAAGCCCTCTGTGCATTTTTAATGCAAATATCATTTCTTTTTCATCCCCAATGACAGGAGTCTCCATGAGTCCCCGTTCCTCACCCAAGTCCCTCAGAGATGCTGAAATGCTATAAAAGCTTCTCCTCCCCACCCCTTGGAGCAGGGGTGGGCAAACTATGGCCTGAGGGCCGGATCCGGCACCTTGCCAGCAAGCGGCCGGCACCATGTCCCTGCGGCCCCTGCGGGAGGGGAGGGGCAGAGGGCTCCGTGCACTGCCCTCACCTGCAGGCACCGCCCCCCGCAGCTCCCATGGGCCGGGAATGGGGAACCGTGGCCAATGGGAGCTTAGGCGGTGGTACCCGCAGGCAAGGGCAGCACGTGGGGGAGCCGCCTGCCCATCCCACCCCCAGGAGCCACTGCCGGACACGCTGGCCACTTCCGGGAGCAGCGCAGGGCCAGGGCAGGCAGGGAGCCTGCCTTAGCCCCGCTTCGCACCGCTGCCACCCCGGAGCTGCTCGAGGTAAGCGGTGCCGGACCGGAGCCCACACCCCGAACTCCTCTTGCACCCCTCACCCCAGAACTGGATGCAGGAGTCCAGGAGGGGCCTGTCCCTGGCCTTGGCCAGGACTTTATAACATGTCTTGTCTACTTTACAATACTCCTTCTGGTGCAGAATACAATCCTCTTGGTCTTTCGGGCTGCAGCTGAACAAACAGCAACCATTTCATGGCAATGCTAACATAACCCCACGAGTCCCTTTCATTGTCCACAAAGTCATCCTTTGGTCCAAGTGGATGACTTCCTATTTATTCCTGCTATGCCCACCAACCCTTGCCTAGCCTTTCCTGTAACAGGTTTAAATCTTCTGGATAGTGTCTGTGACCAGTCTGCTCTACGAGCTGGTGCCATTTACAGGGCCTTTTCCTGTCAATGACATCCATTTGACTATGCTTCTGCTATACCCAGCTTACATGCCTGTCTTCTGCTCCCAGACTGACATGTGCAGGTTATGTGGCACATTTTCTAACGCCTAAATCTAAGAGCCACATCTTGAAGCCCTGAAGCAAAGCTCCAACTGAAGTCAATGGATAAAGAAAGTGCCAAGACAACATGGAAGGACATTCAATAACAAGCATTATCCACATTCACCTCATCAGGAGCCTCTTTGCCCTGTTCAACAGGAGATTAGATCACTCTGGCATGTACCAAATTGGTTTCTGCTAATAATTCCTGTCTCTGAAACCTCTTCCCTCCACCCGCCCTTGCTTATGGTCTCTAGAGTTTTCCTGACAAGTGAATTTAGATCCACAGACCTGTAGTTTCCTGGTTTATATTCTTTCCCTTTTTTAAATTGTGAGGCAATATGAGCCCTGCCCACATGTTTGGGTCTTGCACACAGCACACTCTACCAGGAACAGGCTTCCTACTACAAATGCGTCTAACAGAGGGGTCTGAAGACACTTGGATGGCAATAGGTGCACCATCAAACCTAGACCGACAGGGCCATTCATAGCGACTCTGCCTAGCATTCCATGGTGTACCCAGACAACCATGCAGGTCTCCGAGTTTTAGGTGTGTTTCTTCCAGTCCCTGAGACCATTCGGGGACAGACGGGAAAGGTGACCCGTTCAGAGCATCCACAGACTTGACCTAACAGCGCAAAGAAAGTGGTATTAAAATACTAGGAAAGAAAAGTACTGAGAGAATCCAGAGGCAAGCCAGGTTAGAGTAACCCCCAAAGCGGAGTCCCTCCTCAGCTGCTGTCCCTCTGCAGTGGGAGAACGCAGTAATCAGCACTCAGACATGCACACACCTTGTCTCACCAGTTTGGTATGTGGCTGTATTTTAAAACAATATACAGAACTCTGAGAAAAACGTCAGGAGTCCACGTCCCCCAGAGAGCAGATGGCACCTCTCCTTCTCCAATCTGACCAGCTTCTTCTCTGTTGATCATGTTCACTCCCTGCCTCAAAGCGGCTGCGGAGCGTGGAGTGAGAGTCTTGTGTCTGGATATAAACGTTGCGCACATCCCCCAAGACCTGCGCTTGGAGTTGGGACATTCGAGGCAGACACAGTGTTTTCCAAAAGGAAATCCTAAAAGCAGACTTGCGGCTATGGGCAAAGTTAGCTGACTTCAAGTCATTCAAAGCTACTGGAGTCACTGAAGCTCTGACCCTACTTACAGCGCTAAAGGTTCAAGCTGAAAATGCAGCTGTTCCTAGTTCCTGCCAGCAAGTTCCAAGTCCTCTGTCAAAGAAGCAAATCTCCCTCTTTCCATCGTCTTCTCACTTCTCCATTAAAGGCTTTCTCCTACTTTTGTCCTTCTCTTTCCTTGCAGAATGACGACAATCACCTAGAGAGAATCATTAAAGCAGAGAGGTTATTAGCTCCTGAAATTACAGCTTCAGCCTTAAAGGCCACACTTTCAGCTGGCCTTCACTCACCCTCAGATTATTTGCACCTCAATGAGCATTTGCACAGGCAGATCCGGAGGCTGAAGCCTAATTCTCCAATTTGCAAATGCCAGTCCCCTTGGCATTTATGTTGTTGTTCCATATTCAAGCAGCTAGTCACGTAGTTTTGCATTTACAATATTTCAAAGGACACTTTGGGAAAACAGGGCCCTCCATCGGAGACTCGCCTCAGCCCACCCTTACCCGGCGTGCTCCAAGCTGGGTGAGGCTTTGCTTCAGCGCGGTGTTGGAACCCACTGGCCCGCGCCGCTTCCCGCCGCCCCCATTGGCCAGGGACGGCGAACCGCGGCCAGTGGGGGCCGCGATCGGCCGAACCTGCCGTGTCAGCAGGTAAATAAACTGGCCCGGCCCGCCAGGGTGCTTACCCTGGCGAGCCGCGTGCCGAACGTTGCCGACCCTTGAACTAGAGACTCATTCCCGGGGGGCTTCATGTCATTTGGCTGGGACTCCCTCTCAGAGGGGGTGAGATGAGAGCTCTCCCTCACAAATTGCAGCCTTGAACTCCCATCTTCACTCCCAGGCCAGTTGACCCTGTAAAACCCTCCTGGCTCCACAGAGACTCACCAGAGCAAAGGCAAGGCTGAGCAGCCCTTTCCCCAAGTTGAGAGCCAGCAGCCCCAGGACAGTAGCAAGGACAGGAACCGGTTTCCCACAGCAGCAGGTGGAATTAGGGCTCACGCTGCTCCCTTGCTCTGAATCCAGCAGCAGAGTCCCCCTGGGTAATGTGACCGACTGGAGAGTTGAGCACTCTGAGAAGACAAAAGGCCAGGTACAGGCACTGCTAGCTCTACCCCAGGGCTGAGATCAGACCAAAAGAAAGTGACCTTCCCCAGCCCCTACTACTGACAGCTAGACTTCACGCTGGGGGAGAAAAGGGTTCAAAAAGCTGGGATCTAGATGGGGCTTCCACACTCAAGTTACAAACTGCCACAATTGGTATCTGCAGCCCCACCTCTGACTACCGCGAGGGGATCTGGTGGGTTGTTATTCATGAGTAAATTAAAAATTAAATATATTGTCACCAAATGTACCCCCCTTTTCCTTGGGTGTGATTTCAGGCTGATGGACTGTCTCCAAGCTGTACCAGTTAGTGGGTCAAACCATGGCTTCCATTACTGGGACATTAACTGATTTAAATGGAGTTACTCTGGATTTAGACAAGTGTGACTCAGGTCAGACTCTGGCCCAGAGCATTTGAGGGCAGACAAGTAGAGAAAACCTCCCTACTCAATTAACTGGCCAACAGGAGGGTGGGTGAGAGAATAGGGGGGTGAAGCATGTCAGGAGGTCCTCACGATCAGCCTGCACAGGACACAGATGCACCAGGCACGAGGAGGAGAGGAGATACCAAGCCCAGAAATGGCTGAAGTTTGAAAGCTGCAGCTTGGCCGGGCAATAGTTCTTATTCCCCCGACCCCCGAGGAGCAAGGTATGGACCTGGACATTATTTCTATACCTCTGAACCAGTCTGTGGCTCTTCACAGGAAACCTAGAAAGACAAGATCCCTGCCTCAGAGTGCTTCCAGTCAGACTCAGTGAGAGAGACAGCAATTCAGTGTGGGAGGCTGCTGAGGAAATCTGTGTGGGAAGGCTCCTTGCAAGAAGCAGGTTTTAAGTACAGGTTTACTCCACTCTTCCCGGCTGTGGCTCAATTCTGATGCCAGCACTGAGTGATCCACCTTCTTCTATTGCATTTCCAGTATTCCACACCTTGCAGCTTCATGGCTTTCATCCCACAGTCAGTTGTTTATCCTGCACTGTTGTTATTAATCCTTGTTAGACTGAAAACACCATTGAGTTAATTG
>NW_020715664.1:0-9903 GCF_002925995.2 Terrapene triunguis
TCGTTTCCTGCTCTCTGCTGGGCTGCGGCGAGGGCAGCAGAGCCAGACGTGACTGAGCTCCCCATCCCACTGAGGCAAGCCAGGGGTAATTACTGGAGCGGGTCAGTACCCCAGACCGCCCGGGTGCCGGTAGTGTGCCAGGCATATCACGCCGCCAAGGCAACCGCTGTAGCTAGGCCTCATAGCTGCCAGCCTGGTGCTCCCAATAACCTCTCAGAGGCTCAGACACGCGGCTCAGGGAACGGGCATTTCCTGGGGCTGCAGGAAAGCGGAAGGTTCCACATGGCCGAGGCACAGAGGCTTAACCAGTTCGTTACAGCACCAGCGGGTCTTGGTTGGCCCCTGGGGCTGCCCGGTCGAGAGTCAGGGCTCCCAGGCTCTGCACCGGGGGCACCGTCTCCAGTCCAGTCTCTATCAGATTGTGGGTTTCCATTCCAGGCTCAGTTAGTGTCTCTCCTTGGGGCCCCTCTGCACTGGCTCCTTGTCCAGCCTCTGCTGCCCCCCACAAGCCCCATACAGGCCAGCACCCAGTTGAGATGTCCGGCCATCACAGCCTCTGCACACAGTTCCTGGGGAATCTTATCTGCCTCCAGCTTCCCTGCAGCTCCTGGCTGGCCATGTGGCCACCACCACTTCCCAAGCCGAGCCAGCCGCTCCCTGGCTCAGGGCCTTTACCCCTACCTGGTCAGGAGGAAGGGAGGGGGCTGATGGGAGCTGTAAGCCCCTGCTTAGCAGATCCACCACATGCCTCTGGTTGGTCCCTCCTGCCCCCACACCGTGTAAATCTCAGCCAGGCTTGGCCTGGGCACTCGGATGAGCTTACAGGAGCAGCATGAAGCCAGGAGCCACGGGCTGAGCTGGGTCTATGTCGGGCTGGACGGGAGTAGCCATACTCCGGGTGAGTGAGGCCAGCCGCCCCCACACCCATCCCGGAGCCCAGCACGGTGGGGGTAGGGTTTGCTCCTAGCTCACAGTGATTTAAGCTCTCTTTGTTCCTGCTGCACCTGGCGTTTGTCACCAACACAATGACCATCTAGGACACACGAAGCCTTTTGTCCTGCGGGGGGGGACAGCCAGGTGGGAGGATCTGAGCAATGTATGGGATGTATGTGGGGTCTGGCCCCGCTCCTTCTCCCCTGTCCTGCTGGAGGTGGTCAGGGTCTCCTTCGGGACCATCTCCGGGGTGGAAGCCAGGCGAGGGCAGGTGCCCTGGGCAGCCTGCAGAGGGGTGAGGATCAGGCCGTGATGACCTGGCACGTTTTGTCCCCTAGAACAATAGCGCATTGGTAACAGGATGTCCCTCAACAAGCCCACTGGAGCAGCTCACATCTGCTCGCAGCCTCAGGGGGGCAGCAGGGCTGGGGCCCCCTCCTGCGTGGAGGGCTCGTGACCAAGGGGGATCAGGGATAAATGCCAAGCAACAGCTTCCACTCAAACCCGGTGCAGCCTGCCCCAGCTCAACCTCCCGCCCCAGCAGGGCAGGGGCAGCACAGGAGACCAAGCCCAATGTGTGTTGTGAGGTAGGCTGGGGAGCAGGTGAGGCGTGCGCTGAGTCAGTCCCAAGGGGGAAAGGGGCCCCCTCTCCCCCGCAGCCTGGGGTTGCATTCGCTCCGAGCTCAGACTGGAGCCACACACGCTGCCGTCCTTCACAGCCCGCTTCAGCCCATGCCCCCGGGCTCAGCCATGGAAACCTCCAAGCTGCCCCCGCTGGGTGAAGGGCTAATTCCTGTTCTTTCTGGGAATGCCCAGCCCCTTCCCGGGATCTCTTGGTCCCTCGTTCTCACGGACGGGACTAGGTGGGGAGGTGTCACTGGCCCCCGTACCTCGGGGTCGGTGATTTGTCACAAGGCAGGTGAAAGGCGGTCACCCGTCCTGGGCTACTGAGGTGGAAAGAGCCCTGGCCAGAAACAGGGTGCTGAAGCCAGGGCCCCCATCTTGGGGCAGCGCCCAGCGGAGCCCTGGGGACAAGTGAAGGCCCAGGGCCTCGCACAGAAGGGACAGTGTGACGCTCCGAGGCAAAGTGGGTCTGTGACCCCTGGGAGTCACATGACCATCATGACGAGCACCAGCAGGGCAGCCCAGAGTCCCGAGGCCCTGACCAAGGCAGGGTGCGGCATGTGGGGAATCCGAACGGCTCCCCCAGCTTTGGGAGAGGCAGGGAGGGCAGCACAAACTGCATCTCTAGCAGCCACCCGCCCCACAGCTGCCATGCACGGAGGGCTCACTGTCCAAACAGGGGCGGCTCTATGTTTTTTGCCGCCCCAAGCACGGCAGGCAGGTGGCTTTCGGCCTGCGGGAGGTCCGCTGGTAACGCGGATTCGGCGGAATGCCTGCGGGAGGTTCACCGGTCCCGCGGCTAGCCGCCGCCGAATTGCCGCCGAAGCCGCGGGACTGGCGGACCTCCCGCAGGCATTCCGCCGAACTGCTGCCCTCACGGCGACCGGCGGGCCGCCCCCCGCGGCTTGCTGCCCCAGGCACGTGCTTGGTGCGCTGGTGCCTGGAGCCGCCCCTGTGTTCAAACCAGGCTTCCCTGCCACACACAAAGGCGGGGTGAGGTCGGAACTGACAAGAGACCAGTTCAGTCTGGCACTGCGCCCCGGACCCCTCCAACGAGAGCCTGCTCTGGCCATGGTGAAAGGGGAGGCTGAATGCATGGGGGACAGGCTGTTTAAACAAGTCCAGCTCCCGGTGACCCATCACCCCCTAGTGCATGGTGCCCACCTGGCCCCTCCCTCCTGTCCCTGCCCTGGAGCGTGCTGGCCACATCACACCAGGCCTGCCGTGTTGCATGGGCTGGGCAGAGTCTGTCCCTGGCGTGATCCCTTGTACAGAGGGGCAGACGGCGTGTTTGGTGTGTGTGCAGGTTCCCGGGCTGTGCAAGCAGACGGGGAGCTGGCCGGAGCGGTCCATCGGCACACAGTGCTGCAGTAAGTACACATTAGCACAACATCGCGTCCACATTTGGCCCCTCTCAGCTGTCTGGGAAAGGTCTGGCTCTGGCTCTGAGCCCCGACAGCAGCACGGACTGGGGCTGACTCACCGTGCTGTGTCAGCTACCCCCGAATCATGTCTGAGTAGTCAGCGGCACCCGCCAGAGAGGGCAAGTGGGTCGCCCGCCCTGCGCAATCAGCAGGCCCCGTGTGGGTGGCAAGGGCTGGAGGGAGGGGCAGGTGTGAGGTGTGGGGCTCGTTTGGGAACAGACGCCTGTAACAGGTTCCCTTCCTGGTCGGGATTCCCCTCCCGGGGCAGCTGCTTAGTCACGGCATGAGGCTGTGCTCCTGGCTCATCCGTTGGGCTGGGGGGCAGCTCCCATCAGCCTTCACCCCTGGCACAGGGCCTGGGAGCCCTGACTCTCGACTGGGCTGCCCCAGGGGCCAACCAAGACCCGCCGGTGCTGTAACTGGAACTGGTTAAGCCTCTGTGCCTCGGCCATGTGGAACCTTCCGCTTTCCTGCAGCCCTAGGAAATGCCCGTTCCCTGAGCCGCGTGTCTGAGAGGTTATTGGGAGCACCAGCCCGGCACCTATGAGACCTAGCTACAGGGCTTGCCTCAGGGGCACGGTACACCTGGCACGTTCCCAGCACTGCAGGGACGTGGGGTACTGAGCTGCCCCGGTAATTACAGGGGACCTGTAGGGACAGTCCCGTACCCGTGCGCCATTGCCTCCCGACAGACCAGGCTCTGGTGCCGATCCTCACCCCGGGGAACGAGGAAATGGCCATGCAGGCAGGGAAGGGGGCAGGAAGGGGCCCTGCTCACTGAGTCCTGAGGGGATCGGGGTCCTCAGCACTTCAGGACCTGCCCTCCCTGACTGACCAGCCAGGTTGCTCCAGAGCAGCCCCGCACGGTGAGGCCTGGTCACCTGAGCCAGGGCGATGCAGAGCAGAGGGAGGAGCCCCTGGTCCCTGCCAGCTCCCCCACCACCATCCTCCCCTGAGAGACACTCGCCACCAGGGATTCAACCCAGACCCAGACACATGGAGCAAGTGCCTGTCCCCAAAGGCCTGATCCCCTGGGCCCCACGGGGGAGAGAGCCCCCAGCTCACAGCCTGTCAGACACTGTCTCACAGCAGAGCGACTGGGGAGGGGTAGGCTGGGAAAATGCCCCTGGCTCACCCCAAACCTTTCCCCAGCCGGACCCAGCGCCAGGCTCTGCACAGTGTAGGGGGGTCAGGCCGCTCTGCCCAGTGCTGCCAGGGACGTGGCCGGCTCTGCTAGTATCTGCCCCCCAGGTTGGGGCACGCGGTGCAAGGCCAATCGGCCTCAGGGCAGAGCCAGGGGCAGGGCTGGAGACATAAACAGGGTGAGCAGAGGGGTGAAGGTCCTGGCAGCAGAACAGCAAGTGACCGGGGGGGGGCTGATCCCTGCAGCTCCTTGGAGAGCCCCAGTGGCCCTGCCCAGATGCTCTGTGGGGTCCTGTGCAAAGAGCCCTGCTATGGGGGATTTGGGCCTGAAGCAATTTGGGAGCTTGCAGTGACTGAATCCAGGGGCTGGGCTGCTGCAGTGGTTAGTCCCCAGCCAGCCTGTCCTGGCAGCCACACGGGCGAAGCGCTCGCACACACAGTTTGTTACGCAGGGACAGACTTTACTCAGCCCGTCACAGGGTGCTGCTCCAAGCAGAGCCGGACAGCGGCCGGGCACACGCTCGCTCCCCCGCCACACCCACCCAGCCTCCTGTGCATGGAGGCGCCGGTGACGTCATGCGGCAGATGTAGTCCGAGGGCAGCTGGAGCAGCCAAAGGGGCTGGGCAGAGTGAGGGGAGCAGTGGGGCCTTTGCAGGCTGATCCGTTCTCGGCAATTGTCTTGTGTAGGTCACGGGGGCGGAGACAGCAGGTCCCCTCAGGCGCCTGGGTTCAGGCAGACGGGCGTTAGGGAGACCCTGGGAAGTAGCACAAAGCTGTCAGAGCCCTGCTCCCATATCACTGCTCCCCGCACACCCAGGCCTCCCTGCACTCACCAGCGCCAGGACTGGTGGGTACATGTAAACCGGAGTGACTCCAGTGGAGGCACATGAGTGTGGAACTCCAAGCCCCGGGGGTAGGGGCTGGCTAATGGGGCTGAGATCCTGGCCCTTCACTGTGTGCCCCTGATTCCTCCCACCTGCTCAGATATGGGCACATCCCCTCTCCTCCCCCGCCCCCGGCCCTGGCAGCCAAGGCTCACTGCGGAGGCAGGCGTTAAACTCACCTCCAGACACTCTCATGCACTCGTGGCCACACCCGTTACTGCAGCACTTCTCTCCTTCGGGACAGGAACCGCCAACGCCGCATAACTCCACGCAGAGCCCGGCGCCGAGCGGCTTTGGGCAGCTCCTACGGCTCCCTGGGACACAGAAGGGTCATGTGGCCATGAGACACTCAGCCCCTAGCTAAAGGCTCCCCGCTCGCTGTGGGAACAAGGGGGGAGCTGAGGGAAACGGGCCAGAGCAGGACTGAAGAGAGACCCCAGCCAGGGAGCCCTGGTCACCACTCATCCCTCTACTCCCCCTCAGAGCCACTCTCCCCCCTTCAGCCGCTGGGGGAGAGAGGGGCCTGGCCAGGTGAGGGAGGGCAGCTTAACCCCCCGGCTGCTCGTCGGCACCAGCGAGTGACCATCGCTGTGGCAATGCCGGCGCTTCTCCCACTGCCTCCCTGCGCCAGGGAGCGTCGCCCTCAGCCATTTGTAGTGACGTGGGACCCAAAAACCTCACTGGTCCAATGGGGCAAACGTCTGAACGGCCCCTGCTTCCCAAAGACTGCGCTGCCAGCCAGGACCTGGAAAACCAGCGCCCGAGAGGGGGCCCTGGCTGGAAGAGACTTTGTGTTCCCAACGGGATGGCCCATCTCAGCCTGAGCCAAAGGGCCGCTGCTGACAGCACGGAAACACAGAGCTGCCTCTCAGCCGGCGTGCGGGGCCTGAGGGAGCAGGCCAGCCACAGGGCCGGTTCGCGTTAATGATCCCTGCAGACCAGATTTGGCAACAGAAGTCCCTCTCCTGCGCCATCTGGAGCCCAGGGTGCAGCCCGGCCAGGGCCACTGGGCTCCTCCACCAGTGCAGTCCTCAGAACGACAGAGTCCAGAGCTTGTGGCTGGCCCGTGTTGGCTGGAAATGGCTTGGACTAGCCAGTCCCCTGCGTCTGAGCCAGGCACTTCCCAGAAGACGAGCCACCGTAGGGCCTGGGAGCTTGTGGACAGAGCAGGATCATAGAGTCTTGTAGGCCTGGAAGGTCATCCAGTCCATCCCCTGCAGTGAGGCAGGACCAAATACACCTAGACCAGCCCTGACAGGTGTTTGTCCAACCTGCTCTTAAAACCCCGCCGTGATGCGGGTTTCACAATCCCCCTCGCTCACCTGTTCCAGAGCTTAACTAGCCTGAGAGGAGAAATCTTGTCCTAATATCTAAGCTAAATCTCCCATCCTGCAAACTACGCTGGTTCCTCCTTCTCCTACCCTCCGTGAAGAGCTGATTCCCCCTCCTCTTCACAACAACCTTTTACAGATTTGAGGGCTTCTTATTCCCCTCTCTGTCGTCTCATTTCTAGACTAAAGATGCCCAGTTCTTTCAACCTTTCCTCGTAGGCAGAGGCGGATTAGGATTTTGTGGGGACCTGGGCCCCTCCCCACCCCTTCTGCCTGTAGTCCCCCTTGCCCCCCACTCCCTATGCACCTGCTGGGGAAATGGGGTCGGGGCGTGGGGGCTTCCCCCGCTCCCCAGCAGGAGCGCCAGGTGGGCAGAGGGAGTGGGGCAAGACCCATGCCCCGACCCCACTCCCCAGCAGAAGCACCGGGCAGGTGGAGCGGGTCGGGGGGGCGGGGCCTCCCATTTTTCCAGGGGTTGCCCGGGGCCCCTGGGCACAGGCCTCAGTGGCTAATGTGCCACTGTTCATAGGTCAGGTTTTCTAAACCTCTTCTCATTTTCGTTGCTCTCCTCTGGCCTCTCTCCAATTTCTCCACGTCTTTCCTAAAGTGCAGCCCCCAGAACTGGCCCAGTCTCCAGCTGAGCTCGCCCCAGTGCTGAGCAAAGCAGGACAATGACGTCCCACGTCTTACATACGACGCCTGTTAATACAACCCACAATGACTTGTACCGTTTTTTCAGTAGTATCACCTCGTTGACTCATATTCAGGGCCGGCGCAACCCATTAGGCGACCTAGGCGGCTGGAACTTCGGCCGCCCTGGTCATCAGCGGTATTTCGGGGGCGAGACCTTCCGCCGCCTAGGGCAGCAAAAAAGCTGGCGGCGCTCCTGCTCATATTCAATCTGTGATCGACTGTGGCCCCCGATCCCTTTCTGCATACTGTTGCCTAGCCAGTTATTCCCCCCGTGGTATGTGTGTGTTTCCCCAGTGCAGAACTTTGCACCTGCCTTTACTGAAATTCATAAATTCTCTCCAATTTATCAAGCGCATTCATCATGGGAGTCTTCTAATCGGACATCTGTGTCACCACCTCTCTCTGTAGCTGTTTCCTCTGTGCTCAGCCCTGCAGTAGCTGAGCTCTACACAGAGCTGAGAGCTAGGACCACTCTGACCCCCCGGCCTGAGCCTGGGACACCCACCCCCCTCAGTGCCTGTCACTCAGCATCTCGGGAACTCGCTGGTCCAGCTGGTCTGTAATTCTCTCTGCTGCTCCGAGGGAATCTCGTCCCCTCACCCTGTCTTTGCTGTGGTCAGTCCCATCCCTGTGCAGTGGCTCTGACAATGGAGATGGGTTTCTATTGGTCCCTGCGTCAGGTCACTGATGAGACAAACCAAGTAACGTGTCAGGTATTTCCAAGCACCCACTGCCCTTGCCCCCTCCATGCCAGGTCTCCCCGCCATGCCCTGCTCCCTTCTCTGCCTGCTGCCCGCACTCACCTCCAGATGCAGGCGGCAGCTGGGCCCAGAGGGCCAGGAGGCCCAGGAGGAGGAAGATGGTCCCTGACTTCATGGTGCTGCCGGGAGCCAGGTCTGAGTGCCCAGCGCTGAGCCGGGCTGGGATTTAAACCTTCTCCCTGCTGTGGCTGAGAGGGGAGGTGGTTCACAGTGACCTTTGGGCTCCTTCCCTGGCACAGCACCCAACTCACTGCATTTCACAATAAACCAGTTCCACCTGTAAGTCCCCCTGCATGGAACGAGGAAACAACCCGGATCCTGTGGTCTGAGAAACGCCCCCAAAGGAACCTGGAGAAACAGGGAGGCCCAGGCTCCAAGGTCCTGGTCAGATCCAGGGACTGATGGGAGAACATGCCCACCCCATCCCAGGGGACAGTCTCTGCTCAGTGCCCAAGACAAGGAGAAACCCTGGCATGTGTGTGTGTGTGCGCGCGCGAGCACTGGTGTGTGTGTGTGCGCGCGCGCACTGGCGTGTGTGCTTGTGTGTGTGTGCGCGCGTGTGACGAAGTGGGACTGTTCTTAATGTTTCCTCTGAATACTGTGTGGGTGCCTCAGTTTCCCCTATGCATTTCTTAAGTCTCGAGGTGGTGGGGAAAGGCCAGTGTGCATAAATCACTGACACTCTGTCTCCCTGGCAACAAATGGCTAGGGCCCCTTCGCCCCCTGCAAGGAAATAGCTAAAGGTGAACAAAGAGATCAGGTGACCTCCTGGCCTGGGAAAGAGATAAAGCCCAGAGAAGAAGGGGCTGGACGGGGGTTGGAGTTTGGAGCTACCTGGGGACTAGGAGTGAGGGCAGATGTGGGTGTCTGGCTCTCTGAATCCCATAATGGACCCGGCCGAGGGGTCCCGTTCGCCGCTGTACCTACAAGCTCTGTTTTAGACCGTGTTCCTGTCATCTAATAAACCTCTGTTTTACTGGCTGGCTGAGAGTCACGTCTGACTGCGAAGTGGGGGGTGCAGAACCCTTTCGCTTCCCCAGGACCCCGCCTGGGCAGACTCGCTGTGGGAAGCGCACGGAGGGGCATATGCTGAATGCTCCCAGGAGAGACCCAGGAGTTGAAGCCATGGGAGCTTCTTGCCCTGAAGACAGTCTGCTCCGAGGGAGAGGAGGCTCCCCAAAGTCCTGACTGGCTTTGTGGGGAGCAGTTCCAGAGCATCGCCCGGGGACTCCGTGACAGCGCGCACGTGTGCACTGGCATGTGTGTGTGTGTGTGTGTGTGCACGTGTGCATGCGTACTCGTAATTCCTTCCTGATCCTAGGTCTGGAGACAACCCGGCCAATGGAGGAGTGCGAGTCACCCTTTACTCCAGACACGGGGTGGGAGCCAGGTCACGGCCTGTTCCCCACCCAGTCCCCAGACGGGATTGGCTCTAGGCAAAGGCCGGAGGTTGATTCCATTCCCAGCAGTGCCCATGTGACCCCTGGCTACTGCTTCAGCCTGACAGATCCTCATCTAGGCATCACCTCTCCATAGCTGCTGGTCCCCACACTGGCCAGGGTTCAGATCTCTAGCTGAGACCCTTGGCAGCTGCTCTTCTCTGCACCTTCTCCAGAATTTGCGCTTCCCTCGGGAGCTGACAAGCCTGGAGCTGCATGCAGGCGTCCAGGAGGAGCCAGTCCCTGGCCTTGGGCAGGGTTTCAGTACCATGCCAGGTGTGGAGGATGTTTGCATTGGTGCAGGCTGCGGCCGTGCACTGAGAAGACTCCAGCAGGGTGAGCAGCGCAGGGCGTGTGACGCCCTGGTACCAGCAGGGCAGACAGCCTGTTCCATGTCACCACGCCTTCGTGACACCGTGTCGCCTGCTACCCAGAATCCTCTTGGCCTTCTCAGCCCCACTGCACAACGTGCCCCATCTCCATGTCCTGCTCACATGAACGCTGGGCTCCCCAGCTCACCTCCCCATCAGCCTCACTTTGCACCAGGCTGTCTCCCCACAGAGCGCTCTGGACCTCCCTGTTTCTCCAGGTTCCTTCGAGGGGGTTTCCCAAAGCCCGGGATCCGGGTTGTTTCCTCGTTCCATCCGGGGGGACTGATTTATTGTCAGAC
>NW_020715665.1:0-3748 GCF_002925995.2 Terrapene triunguis
TCCGCTTTCCCGAGTTACCTGGTAGCTATGCCTAGTGGATCCCAACAATCCCCCCTTTGAGAATACTCAACAAACCTTTGTCAGAGTTTTTTTATACTCTAAAGACAAAATGCGATTAAGCTCCATGCAATTAGGATTATTAATAAGAGAATATAAGGGAACCTTTAGGGTATGGGAGGTACAACTCCTACGTATGAACACTTTACAGCAAATGAGCAAAAGAACAAGAACAAAACATATTACCACACCTTTGAGCAAGATGTGAACAATGCTTCCCCTATATTTCCTAGTTCCCCTAAACCAGGTATCCAACCCCAAAGGGAATCCAAAATAGTGGGTTTCACTGGTTCCTGGGCCTTCCACTGGTTAACGGCCCGTTCAGCTGACAAGATGTGCTTGTTAATGTCCTGTGAAAACTTTGGGACATAGGTACAACACTCTTCTCCAATAAGGGCACAGACCCCGCCTCGTCAGGCTAACACATAATCTAGGGCCTGGCGGTTCTGCAAAGCCAGCAATCGAAGCTGGTACAGCTTAGAACTTATGCTTTTATCTATGGCCAGGGTATCATTGGCAAACTTAAATTGTCAGAGGTGCTACTGCTAGTAACCATCCACCTTTGACAACAGTCTGACCAATTTTGGGGTACTACTTTCCAGGGCAATCCCGCTGAATGATGGGGAGTTTGGGCACATATCCAACAGTTGGAGAGATTAAACTCATGGGCAAAGGCAATTTTCAGGGCCTCGTATGTGTTGGTAGCCATATCTGCAGGGATGGCTCCCCATCCTGCATGCGATGTGGGTAAAACAGTAGGTAACAGAAGAATTGCCTCTGTGATAAAAAGAAATGCTGTGAGAGACCCTAAACCTAAACCCATATTGTAATTACCACAACCCAAATACCCAGAGGATAACAAGAATTATTGACACTAAACAAGTCAAAAAAAATAACAAGACCAAATACATAGGCCAGATTCGCCTTCTGTGAGAAAATAAAAACCAATGCTCAGGGTTCTCGCGGGGAGTATGCTGTGGCTGTTCAGAGAGATCACAACGCATTCCCAGTGATCCTTACTGTCTTTTGAATAACAGCTTAAGTCCCAAATAGTCGTTAGCAGTCTTCTTCGCAGGCTGGACAGTCCACTGTTCAGGAATGGGCACTGTTTTCAGTCGAGAGTAATAAATCCAGTTTTTGTGTCCTTCGACCTTTGCCACTGTATGGGTGACAAGCAGGATGGTGTGGGGTCCCTTCCACTTCTCTTGGAGAGGCTCGTCCTTCCAGGTCCGCACGAGAACGGAGTCACCAGGCTGCAGGGAGTGGACCCGAGGTATCCAGCAGAAGAGGCTGTGAATCTTTGGTGTGCCTGTGAAGAAAAGAAAGAACAGCAGACAGAGGGCACATGTACTGAGACAAGAAACCACACCCCATCTCCCACTCCCCTGCCAGAACTGGGGTACCATTTATAGGCCATGCTCTTCCAAACATAATCTCGAAGGGACTAAGCCCTATCCTACCCTTAGGGAGAGCACGAATACAAAGTAACACAAGGGGCAAAGCATCAGGCCACTTAAGAGAGGCCTCCTGACAGACCTTTGAGAGGTGTCGCTTGAGTGTCTGATTTGTGCGTTCCACTACTCCACTGGCTTGTGGTCACCAGGGTGTGTGGAGTTTCCAGGGGATTTGCAGAGCACTTGATATCTTTTGAACCACTTGAGATGTGAAGTGTGTTCCATTATCAGATTCCATCCACTGAGGAAGGCCGAAGCGAGGAATGATCTCCTTAACAAACTTAAGAGCCACTGTCTTGGCAGTGTTGTTGCGACATGGGAAGGCTTCAGGCCGCCCGCTGAATTGATCCACTAAGACGAGAAGGTACCTGTACCCTTGAGTCCTGGGAAACTCAGTAAAGTCTATTTGCCACACTAATCCTGGGCCTGGGGTAGGTTCCAGGGTGGCTGGTGGCACTGCTACTCCTGGTCGAGGGTTATTCTTTTGGCAGATTAAACCTTCAGCTTGTACCTGTGATGTTAGTGGTTTAAGTCCAGAGGTTAGAAAATATTTATTCATGAGCTGGATAAGAGCCTCTCTGCCTGCGTGTGTGGTTTGATGCAGTTTCTGCAACACTGGTTGAATCAGGCCCTTGGGCAGGAGGATTTTTCCCTCTGTGGAATAAAGCCATCCCTCCTTTTCCTGGAGACCGAGACTGTCAGCCAGGTTTCTGTCCTCTTGGGAGTACTGAGGGGCTGCAAGCTCACCCACTGATGGGATGAGGGCATGCATTTGGGCATTCTCCTCAGTTGGTGATTTCAGGATAGCAGCTCGCTTAGTTTCCTTGTCTGCTCTGGCATTGCCCTTGATTACATCTTGATCTTCCCTCTGATGGGCTTTGCAATGTACCACTGCTACTGCTGAGGGGAGTTGTACTGCTTCTAAAAGCCGGCGTGAGCATGCAATACCCCAAAAGCATACTTTGAGTCAGTAAAAATATTAACCCGTTTGTCTTTTGCCAGCTCAAGGGCACGGGTCAGGGCCACTAGTTCAGCAAGCTGGGCAGATGTTCCTGCCGGTAAACTCTTAGCTTTCACGGTATCATGAAGAGACACAATAGCATAACCAGCCCTCCTTTGCCCATCCACAACAGTACTACTTCCATTTGTCATTTCAAGTCAGCATTTGGGAGTGGCTGATTTTTTTTTTGATCTGGGCGGCTAGAATACTGAACATCTATGATTTCTAAACAGTCATGTTCCTGTTTTTCTGTCTCTGGTAGCAGTGTAGCTGGATTAAGGGAGGGACAGATCTGTAGGGTGACTTCAGGATTCTCTAACAGCTTTGCCTGGTACCGAGCAACCCGAGCCTGTGTGAGCCAAAGACCACCCTTAGTGTCCAGCAAGGCTCGGACCATATGGGGAACATATACACTTGCACAGTTCCTCCCAGTGTCAGCTTTTCCGCTTCCCCAAGTACTAGAGCAGTAGCTGCGACCGCCCTCAAACAGGCTGGCCATCCCTTTGAAACTTGATCCAGTTGTTTAGAAAAGTATGCCACAGGACGCTTCCAGGCACCTAATAGCTGAAATGCCCTGTCCGCTTCTGGGGACCAGTGAAAGGGGTCATGTTCCGCTCCCTTAACACATTTATACAGAGGTTTAGCCCACAGTCCAAACTCTGGAATCCATATTCTGCAAAAACCTGCCATGCCCAGGAATGCCCTAAGCCGTTTGCTGGGGATGGGAACTTGGCAGATAGCCTCCTTCCTTTCGCTTGAGAGCTGTCTCTCTCCCTGCCTGATGTGAAATCCCAGATATTGAACCTCTGAAAGAGCAATTTGGGCTTTGCTTTGAGATACCCTGTATCCTCGCAGTCCAATAAAGTTTAGGAGACTCACAGTAGCTCTGAGACAAGGGATTAGATCCACAGCAGCAATTAGCAAGTCATCTACATATTACAGCAAGAGGGCTTTGTCTGAATTATCCCACTCCTCCAAGTCTCTGGCCAAAGCCTGTCTGAACAGAGTGGGGGAATTTTTAAATCCTTGAGACAATACTATCCAGCAAAACTGCCTTTTAACCCTTCTGTTGTCCTCATTATGCCTTGCAGTATTTTGCAGATCTCACTTGCTTGGGCACATTCAGGCCCCCCCTTTTTCTTGGTTGTCAGCAAAGTCTTGGCTATGAACAATGTCCTTGGACTGAGGCCAGCTGTATTTTCCTCTCAGTTAACTTATTTTGTGCTTTTTTTTTTTT
>NW_020715665.1:3848-5992 GCF_002925995.2 Terrapene triunguis
TGTGCTTTTTTTTTTTTCTCTTCTCCCTTTCTCGGCTTCTTCTAACTTCCAAAGGAACCTTCCACTTTTTACTCATACACCTTTTTTTTAACCATTAACACATACTCATTGCTATTCCTTTCCAGTAACATAATTTCTGTGCAAAGCTTTGATGCAACAAACCAGGACAAGCACACTCACTTCTGAGGATTTTACGTACAACCTTTGGTGTCTAATAGCTTTTCCTTTTTAAACCTTAAATGCCTTCTCTTTCTTTACCAGATTTTTTATTTGCTATTTTGTTACCCAAAAACAAATTTAAATCTTTTATTTTCCTGGCTTTGACTACCCTGCTGCAGCCACAACCTTTGGTCTTTAGTTAAAACATTTTAAATTTTGTAAAGCGTTAAGTCACCTTAAGGATTAAATGCTAAATACCTTAAACAACACTAGTTTCCTGTGTTTGGCAAAAGTATTTTCAGTTTTGCAACTTTAAAACAATACTAATTCATTTCAAACTTATAAAACACAGATTGTATACAGCAGGAGTGTTCTTCAGCAAATTAGACTAACGTATTCATATTTGAATAATTCCACTTAAATAACCTTTTGCCTGAATTACTTACAGACATTCCTACCAAGTTTCACTGCTTGATTTCCTCTAGCAACTACAGAGTTAACTTCTTACTCTCTTTTCTTAAATCACTTGCTTGTCTTCCAAAACGACACCCAACCAACTCAGATTTTACCATTCCAATTATTGTCCTGGGGATTTGAAATCCCCATGCTTATAATTACTTACTCTTTTCCTTCCACTATGCCCTCAAAGTTTCCAACCTGTTTTTCAATCTCTCTGTCTGTTGCCTGCCCGCTTGGACCCGATCCTGCTTTTCTTGCTGAACCGTCCCTTCCATGGGCACCGGCTTTTTTTCACTACCAATTTAGCTAGGAGGGTGGGTTTCTCAACTAGCCCCCACCCTTCCTGGTCTCTTCCCTTAAACATTTTTACTCATAAAGCTACCCGAGTCCTCCCTCGTGAGGCTTATGGCTAGCTAGACAACCTTCAAAGATAGAAATGAACTTGCTTGGATTCGTTGAGAATTCTCCTGCCTCTGCCTTAAAAGCAGCCAGATGTTAAAAGCAACATGACACAAGATCCTGTGTTCCTGGATGGGCTAACACACTCTCAGTAATCAACGGATACAATCCCACCAAGGGGGGGGGGGGTACTCTCTAAAGCCTGTGGGGGTGAAGGAGCCGAAGGGGACACCGATTCTGGCATTACAACAGTGGGAGGGTTCTGGGGTTTAGCAGCCATTACTACCGAGCCTGTCGGAGTTAAATGGCACTTGAACAAAATATCAGATCATCTTTACATAATACCATTCCATAATCAGCCTGGCGTCTAAACGCCTTCCAATTATTTAACATACATTCCAAGGGTGTCCCAGCATATGCACTTTGTCCGGACCCCATTATGCTCGTGTCTAATTAAACCTGGTCACGGGTTCGACCGACCCCCCTTGCGATCAAGATATCCTGGTCACGGGGTTTCCCCTCGCAGGAGTCTCGGTGCGGCTAGAGTCGGTTTAAGTCCTAGACCTGGTTATCACAATTTTGGCTTCCAGCATATCATTAGTATGAAAAAGAACAATATTCCTGCCAAGAATAAAAGCAAGCCCTGGGGCTTTTCTACGTCCCAGTAATTGTCCAGTGCGGCCCACAGACTAGGAAAGTTAGTGAAATTATTCATTAAACATTGCCTGCTTTGTTATTATAACCACAAAACATTTGTCCATCTACAATACCTTCCCACACAGGGATTACCCAAAGGGCCCAATTTACACTGCGGGGGCGTTATCCCTCAAACCCAAGAGGTAAACGCACTTACCGCCCGGAGTGGCCGCGTCCGGCTGTTGGACCTTCCCCTTCTTCTGGTACCGTCTTATCTCCGTGTCGTTAGGAGTTCTCTTTAGAGAGGACACAGCCGCCCCGACCGATTGTGACGACCCAAGGCCCGAGCAAACCAACAGCTCGAGGTGGCCACTCCTCGGAATCGCCTTCGGTCGCGGGTCAGTGTCCTCCACAGGGAGAGAAGTCCCGGCGGAGTCGCCAGTTTGTTGGCCAAATAGGGCCCGTTTCCCCCCGGAGCTTACCTAATTACA
>NW_020715666.1:0-2964 GCF_002925995.2 Terrapene triunguis
CCCAAACTCCCTCCCAGAGCCTGAACCCCCACACACACCCAAACTCCTCCCAGAGCCCGTACCCCTTCCTGCCCCCCAACCTCCTGCCCCACCCAGAGCCCACACCCCTCCAGCACCCAAACTCCCTCCCAGAGCCTTAAACAGATGAGTGGGGGGATGGGACTTGGACCCATTCTGGGCACCACCAAAACTTATACAGACCTGCTGCCCCTGCTCTGGCCTGTAGTGACACTTATAGGAGAAGCTTTGAACTCAGCCCTGAGTCCTCTTTTCGCACCTACTCCTCCTCTCACTTCTCATTCTCTACTCCAAGTCCCCCCACTGCTCAGAAAGGGGGCCACTCAGGGCATCATGAAATCACAGCATTCCTGGCCTCCGAAGGTAGGGTAGGGCAGACTAGAGATTCTGACACAGAATGTAGTGTCTCCCCGTCTGCAAGGTTCGAATACGACTGACCAAGAACTGCTGTGTCGGTGGCAAGGGGAGATGCATGCTGCGTCTGGGAGAGTGGGTTGAGTCTCATCTGGAAGGAAGACAGTGACAATCAGCGGTGATGGGATTCCATGTCTGACCATGTGTAGTACTCATATCATCCTGCACGTCACTGAGAAGTCTCAAAGGTGGTGGCTCTCGCAGATCCAGCCAGTCTCCCATGTTCAGTGTCTGCATGAGGTTTCTTGTCCAGATCATTTCCCAACACAGAGTAGATTATTATGAAGGCACTGACGCTAGGCAGCTATAGAACAGGTACTTCTTGTCCCCTGAGCGCTGCCTAGGCGTAACTGCCACGTATTCATGACCACACCCCTGTTACTGCGGCGCTGGCATCCTGTGGGACATTTCTGTCGCTGATTCATTCCCACGAAGGAGCCGTGCAATCGGTGAGTCTCACAGGTGTCCCATGGCAGCCAATAACAACTCCATGTGGAATGAGAGAGGATCCTGAAGAAATGGGCCAATCGATCACTGATGATGGACCTCTGCCCCCATCTCTGAATCCCTATTCTCAGCCCCGAGGCCCTGCTCCAGGCCAGGACGTTTCCTTCACTAATCACCTCTGCTCCAAGCCGGACATTGCCCTGCACAGGCCAGCTGGGGTATCGTGTACTCAGCCCATAGGAACCCTCATGTTCCCAGACCTCAGACACAGAGCAGGATAACGCTGGGTCGGGGCTGCTGGCCCCTCCCTGACACTAGGGGGGTTGTTCGCTGGCCCTCTCCCAGGGCCAAAAGAAAGGGGGAGGGCCAATGGGAAATCAGGACCCTAAGGCTGACAGTCCCCAGGGCCAATGGGGAGAGGCCAACACTCCAGGTCAGGCTGATTGACAGGGCAGCCAGGCCAATGAGGGAGCCAGGAGCGTGGGGTCCCGTGTGAGGTGGAGCTGCCGGGCCGGAGGGGCAGAGCTAAGGGGAGAGCAGGTTCCCGGCTGAGCTGGGGCCGGGGCCAGAGGCGCAGCCCCGGGAGCTGAGATGGAGGCAGGGAATGAGTGGGGCCGGGGCTGGGGCCGTGCGGAGCCGGGTGCGTGAGCGGCTGGGGAGTCCAGGAGCCCCGGGCCCCAGGCCCAGTGCAGGGAGGCCCCAGGCACGAGGACTTGCAGACCGGGCTGGGAGGGGCTCGTGACCCGACCGGTGCGAGGCTGGGGTGATGGGCCCTGCCCCCTAGCGCCTGCGGGCGTGTGGGCACAGCCAGAGCAGGATGAGAGCCCCGGTGTCATGGCAACGCAGCCAGGGCCTGAGCAGGGGTGTGGGCAGGGGTGTGGGCCCTGCGAGGAGCAGGCTGGGAACGTCCCTGCGCCCCCGAGATGGCCGGGTGCGGTGCCCCAGGCCCACGGAGCAGGCTGACATGTTTCCCTCTCACCTTCCCCTTTTCCCATGTTCTCATTAGTTGCGGGTTAACAAATCGTATGTGCTCTGAACTCTGCGGTGAGCAGTGGGGCAGGGAAGTGTCTGGTGCAGAGACAGTGCCCCGGAGTGAGGACACCGTAACCCCTGTCCTATGTGACCACGACAAGACTGCGGGCCCAGCCCCCCAGGAATCCTGGGCCCAGCCGTGTCGGGGTTATGAGGAGGAAGGAAGGGGAGTCCGCGAGGGCAGGCCGGCCTGCGGGTGAAGAGAATGGGAGCGAGAACTCAGATCCGTTCACTAGCCCATTTCACCAGGGTAGTGCATATGCCAGGAAAGTTCCCCACAATAGCGGGACCATTCCCCTGCTTACATCTAGATCTCCAATGGGAATCCATTGCTATAGCGGGACGTAGACAGAAGTCTCAATGGTCAGTGGGCCATGGAGTTTATTTCCTCTTAGAATTCAGTGAGTCAGGAACCATGGACAGTCCAGATTAAGTGCTCAGGGAAGGGGCTGTGGGGAAGATGGGTTATGGTATTTTGGAAAGGATGGATTCCGAAGGGCACTCCCACCAGAGCGTCTCTCTTTGATGGGAATTTCTACATCCCTTCATGTAGGGGACATGTTGGGGCCAGGAGAGGGCATGGCCAGAGACCTCTGTGCTCCAGCAATCCGTAGAAGACAAATGGATCTGCCCTAAGCAATGATGGGGAGAGCACAGGACCAATCCTAGGATCAGGGAGCTGTGCCCGGCTCCCTGGTAGTCAGTCCTCTCAGCTGTGCCCACCAGAAGCCAGGCGCACATGAGAATCTGGCCCCACACGTTTTCAGTCCTTTAGATGGTATTCGGATGTGAGTAAGAAATGGGGTTTCACTGTGTATGTTTACACTGGAGTGCAGCTGACCCACTGCCCATACAGCCCCAGCTACTCTGCTATTTTCAGCACCCGAGCTCAGTCAGAGCTAGCGCGGGTACATCTACCCGAGCTGGAAATTACACCTCCAGCTCCACTGACTGGTGGCATTAACTTCAGCTCAGCCCACAAACAAACCACCCCCACTCAGTAACGCGACGCAGGTCAGCCTTCCTCCTGAAACACCAGCCCGTCCCTCAGGC
>NW_020715667.1:0-2964 GCF_002925995.2 Terrapene triunguis
CCCAAACTCCCTCCCAGAGCCTGAACCCCCACACACACCCAAACTCCTCCCAGAGCCCGTACCCCTTCCTGCCCCCCAACCTCCTGCCCCACCCAGAGCCCACACCCCTCCAGCACCCAAACTCCCTCCCAGAGCCTTAAACAGATGAGTGGGGGGATGGGACTTGGACCCATTCTGGGCACCACCAAAACTTATACAGACCTGCTGCCCCTGCTCTGGCCTGTAGTGACACTTATAGGAGAAGCTTTGAACTCAGCCCTGAGTCCTCTTTTCGCACCTACTCCTCCTCTCACTTCTCATTCTCTACTCCAAGTCCCCCCACTGCTCAGAAAGGGGGCCACTCAGGGCATCATGAAATCACAGCATTCCTGGCCTCCGAAGGTAGGGTAGGGCAGACTAGAGATTCTGACACAGAATGTAGTGTCTCCCCGTCTGCAAGGTTCGAATACGACTGACCAAGAACTGCTGTGTCGGTGGCAAGGGGAGATGCATGCTGCGTCTGGGAGAGTGGGTTGAGTCTCATCTGGAAGGAAGACAGTGACAATCAGCGGTGATGGGATTCCATGTCTGACCATGTGTAGTACTCATATCATCCTGCACGTCACTGAGAAGTCTCAAAGGTGGTGGCTCTCGCAGATCCAGCCAGTCTCCCATGTTCAGTGTCTGCATGAGGTTTCTTGTCCAGATCATTTCCCAACACAGAGTAGATTATTATGAAGGCACTGACGCTAGGCAGCTATAGAACAGGTACTTCTTGTCCCCTGAGCGCTGCCTAGGCGTAACTGCCACGTATTCATGACCACACCCCTGTTACTGCGGCGCTGGCATCCTGTGGGACATTTCTGTCGCTGATTCATTCCCACGAAGGAGCCGTGCAATCGGTGAGTCTCACAGGTGTCCCATGGCAGCCAATAACAACTCCATGTGGAATGAGAGAGGATCCTGAAGAAATGGGCCAATCGATCACTGATGATGGACCTCTGCCCCCATCTCTGAATCCCTATTCTCAGCCCCGAGGCCCTGCTCCAGGCCAGGACGTTTCCTTCACTAATCACCTCTGCTCCAAGCCGGACATTGCCCTGCACAGGCCAGCTGGGGTATCGTGTACTCAGCCCATAGGAACCCTCATGTTCCCAGACCTCAGACACAGAGCAGGATAACGCTGGGTCGGGGCTGCTGGCCCCTCCCTGACACTAGGGGGGTTGTTCGCTGGCCCTCTCCCAGGGCCAAAAGAAAGGGGGAGGGCCAATGGGAAATCAGGACCCTAAGGCTGACAGTCCCCAGGGCCAATGGGGAGAGGCCAACACTCCAGGTCAGGCTGATTGACAGGGCAGCCAGGCCAATGAGGGAGCCAGGAGCGTGGGGTCCCGTGTGAGGTGGAGCTGCCGGGCCGGAGGGGCAGAGCTAAGGGGAGAGCAGGTTCCCGGCTGAGCTGGGGCCGGGGCCAGAGGCGCAGCCCCGGGAGCTGAGATGGAGGCAGGGAATGAGTGGGGCCGGGGCTGGGGCCGTGCGGAGCCGGGTGCGTGAGCGGCTGGGGAGTCCAGGAGCCCCGGGCCCCAGGCCCAGTGCAGGGAGGCCCCAGGCACGAGGACTTGCAGACCGGGCTGGGAGGGGCTCGTGACCCGACCGGTGCGAGGCTGGGGTGATGGGCCCTGCCCCCTAGCGCCTGCGGGCGTGTGGGCACAGCCAGAGCAGGATGAGAGCCCCGGTGTCATGGCAACGCAGCCAGGGCCTGAGCAGGGGTGTGGGCAGGGGTGTGGGCCCTGCGAGGAGCAGGCTGGGAACGTCCCTGCGCCCCCGAGATGGCCGGGTGCGGTGCCCCAGGCCCACGGAGCAGGCTGACATGTTTCCCTCTCACCTTCCCCTTTTCCCATGTTCTCATTAGTTGCGGGTTAACAAATCGTATGTGCTCTGAACTCTGCGGTGAGCAGTGGGGCAGGGAAGTGTCTGGTGCAGAGACAGTGCCCCGGAGTGAGGACACCGTAACCCCTGTCCTATGTGACCACGACAAGACTGCGGGCCCAGCCCCCCAGGAATCCTGGGCCCAGCCGTGTCGGGGTTATGAGGAGGAAGGAAGGGGAGTCCGCGAGGGCAGGCCGGCCTGCGGGTGAAGAGAATGGGAGCGAGAACTCAGATCCGTTCACTAGCCCATTTCACCAGGGTAGTGCATATGCCAGGAAAGTTCCCCACAATAGCGGGACCATTCCCCTGCTTACATCTAGATCTCCAATGGGAATCCATTGCTATAGCGGGACGTAGACAGAAGTCTCAATGGTCAGTGGGCCATGGAGTTTATTTCCTCTTAGAATTCAGTGAGTCAGGAACCATGGACAGTCCAGATTAAGTGCTCAGGGAAGGGGCTGTGGGGAAGATGGGTTATGGTATTTTGGAAAGGATGGATTCCGAAGGGCACTCCCACCAGAGCGTCTCTCTTTGATGGGAATTTCTACATCCCTTCATGTAGGGGACATGTTGGGGCCAGGAGAGGGCATGGCCAGAGACCTCTGTGCTCCAGCAATCCGTAGAAGACAAATGGATCTGCCCTAAGCAATGATGGGGAGAGCACAGGACCAATCCTAGGATCAGGGAGCTGTGCCCGGCTCCCTGGTAGTCAGTCCTCTCAGCTGTGCCCACCAGAAGCCAGGCGCACATGAGAATCTGGCCCCACACGTTTTCAGTCCTTTAGATGGTATTCGGATGTGAGTAAGAAATGGGGTTTCACTGTGTATGTTTACACTGGAGTGCAGCTGACCCACTGCCCATACAGCCCCAGCTACTCTGCTATTTTCAGCACCCGAGCTCAGTCAGAGCTAGCGCGGGTACATCTACCCGAGCTGGAAATTACACCTCCAGCTCCACTGACTGGTGGCATTAACTTCAGCTCAGCCCACAAACAAACCACCCCCACTCAGTAACGCGACGCAGGTCAGCCTTCCTCCTGAAACACCAGCCCGTCCCTCAGGC
>NW_020715668.1:0-3142 GCF_002925995.2 Terrapene triunguis
CCCAGCACTGGGCTGGTGACGTGGAGAATCAGCCCCTACAGCCCTACTACACACAATTTCTTCCCCTACATTCTAATAGTTACAGTTACACATTTACTAAGTGCTGTACCGGCCTGAACTGGTGAGTCCTCACAGTCCCCATGAGGCAGGTCCCCCCATTCCACACCTGGGGAAACCTACACACAGATATACAATGTCTTACTATGACAAAGTGGGACTGTTCTTAATGTTTCCTCTGAATACTGTGTGGGTGCCTCAGTTTCCTCTATGCATTTCTTAAGTCTCTAGGAGGTGGGATAAAGGCCAGTGTGCATAAATCACTGACACTCTATCGCCTAGCAACAAATGGACAGGACCCTTCCCCCCTGCAAGGAAATAGCTAAAGGTGAACAAAGAGATCAGGTGACCTCCTGGCCCGGGAAAGAGACAAAGGCCAGAAAGGAGGGGCTGGAGGGGGTTTCAGTTGGATGCTCGCTGGGAACAGGGAAGGGAGTGCAGACGTGGGTGTCTGGCTCTCTGAACTCCATAATGAACCCGGCCGAGGGGTCCCGTTCGCCACTGTACCTACAAGCTCTGTTTTAGACTGTGTTCCTGTCATCTAATAAACCTCTGTTTTACTGGCTGGCTGAGAGTCACGTCTGACTGCAAAGTGGGGGTGTGTGCAGGACCTCTGGCTTCCCCAGGACCCCGCCTGGGCGGACTCGCTGTGGGAAGCGCACGGAGGGGCATATGCTGAATGCTCCAAGGTCAGACCCAGGGAGGTGAAGCCATGTGAGCTTCTTGCCCTGAAGACGGTCTGCTCCGAGGGAGAGGAGGCTCCCCAAAGTCCTGACTGGCTTTGTGGGGAGCAGTTCCAGAGCATCGTCCGGGGACTCCGTGACACTTATCCAAGCCAAACGGTTACACATGGCAGAGCACAGAGGGAATATACCCAGACCCAATCCTGGGTTCATCCACTAGGCCATCCTGGCTCTCTTTTTGCATGTTTAGTAAAGACATGACTTATTCACACACTGTTAACCCTGGATTCAGGTGCCAAGTGTAAAGTGCCTGTTTGCTCACTCCACAATTCTTTCTCAGGAGCCTTCCAGGAATGGAGCTCAGTTTTGATGTGCACAGCTGGGTAACTGAGTCATACGTATGGTTTCCAACACGTTACCTCAAGTCTACACTGTCCCCAGGAGAATGGAGTGGCAGAGGCCCGTCCAAGCTGCCCAAATGGGTTCAAAAGCCAAACAATCCACTTCTAAAGTTCATGAGCTCCAGAGCAACACCTGTTCCCACACTGAGGGGCAGCACAGGAGGGAACTTCCCAGAAACCTCCAGCAGTTAGATACTCAGAGCTGTGCAGGGGTGAGAGAAGATGCTTTATGACAACAGACCATCTCCTGGGCCTACATCCTGGAGAGCAGCTTAGAAGCGAAATGAGTGTTAAGAGCTAGTGGAGTGAGTTGGTAGCAGGCCAATGCTCAGTGGAATTCCCTAGATCTTCCGGACTTATCAAGGCATTTCAGGGGGACTCTGTGGCACCTGGTGCTGGTTCCAACTTCCACAGATGGTGCTGAGGCTTGTTAGTATAGATTAAACTAGCAGAATTTGTCCAACACAGAACCCAGCAATTTCTCCAGAAAATCTTCTGACTGCTGCTGCTGCTGCTCCATAAATTCTGACTTATTCAGGCTGCATTGGTTAAAAAACAGTTCACTAGACAGTGTGAGAAACCATGTTAAAACATAGCTCTATACATCTGGGCTTCTACGTGATAGTTTCCATTGACGAGGATACTGCAGCGTTAGAGGGGCCTGCTACACCGCTATCTAATGGCGATGTATGACATAGCCAGTGTCAGGTGACTATTGAAGATCCTTTGGCATGAGTGCTAATAAAGTGATGCCTTTACTGAGAACATAGAGAGTCACAGCCATTAGAGATGGAAAACGCCCGTTAGCTCATTCAGCCCGTTCACGCCATGGGGCACCAGCAGAGGATGTTTCAGATTTTAAAATGTTTATTAACGCTAATGTTAAAATTCTCTAATACACAGGTTAAGGAAAGAGTGTCTGTACATCTGGGTATAAGGCTTAAATTATCCAAAAGTACGAAGTTTGGTTTAAAAGCCATAAAATACATGTAGTACATAATCTGCAATATCCCAGATTAGGGCTAATAAATTTAACAGTACAGTTTAGATATTAGCAGCCAAATATTCAGGTACATAAAAGGTTATACTAAAAGTAGTTTGTGGAAAGCAAATATAGCAATGATCTATGCTGTCCCTCAGTAACTGAGAATGTAGGATACGTTGTCCCTCAGTAAACACAATCCATTAGAGAAGCGAGTCACAGCCGTTAGAGATGGAAAACGCCAGTTAGTTCATTCAGCCCATTCACTCCATGGGGGCCCAGCAGAGGATGTATCAGATCCCAAACCACGGCTCTGATTACTCTTAGCCAGAAGGTCTGGCTGACCTCGGGGCAGGGGGAGCCACATCAGAAGGAGAATTTGTGAGTAAATGAGTTTTCCTTCAGCTCGGAATTCCAGCTCCCAGATGAAGATACTGGCCCCAGGCCCAGCCTGAAGGTGTCCAGAGGGAATGGCTCTGGGTGCACCATGCGATGGGACAGGTACCCGAGAAGAACTGGCCTGAACCTGGACACTGCTAGGAGTGGAGAACATCAATGCCAGGGGCTGGCTAACCCATCAGGAAAGATTTAATAAGAAAGAAAACATATCTCAAGAAAAAATGAGCTGAAAGCTGAATCAAAGTGCTCAGACACTAGGGTGATGAGCTTAGAGTAAGAGCCTAGAAAGAGAACCCCAACGTCCCCTTGCACCCTACTCAGGCCAGGGAGCAAAGATCCCTGAACGTTGATTTCCTTCACCCAGAGAGAGTGATCCCTGAGCAGTAACCTTGTCATTCAATGAGGCAGCGTGTTCCCAGGCAATCACTAGTAAAAGAGAAGAGAGAGCTGGAAAAAGTCAAACAGGAAAGAGAGGCTCTTGTCGCCAGGAATGTATTTGGAGGCTGATCTGATATCAGAAGGTTTCCATGTCCGGGTCAATGAGGTCTGAGGAAACTCCCCTCAATAGTCTGAATCATCAGACCCATCATCAGCCTCACCAAAGTCACCAGCCCCATCAG